>NW_008689628.1:197659-212359 GCF_000695815.1 Acanthisitta chloris
CAAGAAGCTGAAAGCACACTTCACAACTCTTGTGTCCCTGTGACCTTGGTGGACTATAAAGACTTGGATGTCAGACTTTCAGCTATGGAATGTAAAACTAAGCTGTTTGACAAACCACATCAGTCACTGCCTCTGAACAGTGGCTCAAGAATCAGGACTTACCCTTTCTCTATTGAATGATTTATCAGAGTGGTAGAAAATATTGAACTACTGCTTAAGAAATGCCAGAGGACACTGGACCCAGAAGGGATATATGCATAATTCATGACACTGATCAACAATATTCATAGGGAACAGTAACTACTTACTTTTCCCACTTTTTTGTAGACTTACATTTTATAAAAGGAAATTGCACAGTCACTCATCTTTATTCATAAATCCTAGGGCAGATAGTTTCCCAAACCCATCAGAAAAAATATACGTGCAAAGGTATATTATGTATGTATTAGTTTCCAAGACCATGTGAATCCAGTGAGCTGTGGGGAATAACAGAGATGGGAAACAAAGAGGAATCTGTCTGTTTGGCCATGCACTTTGGACCTGTAAAACCCACTGTCTGTCACCATGAATCAGGAATAGGTTTGTTTCTGTTTTCAACTGTTGGGTTTGCAAAACAAAAACTAAGCCCATAACAGTGTCATTTAAAATAAAAAGAAAGCTCTAAATGCGCTGAAGTAAGTGATGGAGCGGTTATTTTCTCCCATACATTAGTACTCGCCATGGTCATCTGGTGCCATTTGTTTTGTTTGGCAGAATGGAGACCATTTAGGGTGAAGAGTTTTAGTGGGTTAGTGGTGACAGACACCCAGAGTTACTGTGCATCAGCTGATATAAATGTGGTCACTGGACTGTGTGGGGGCAAGTAACATGTTTAAACACAGGTATATAGTACCAATGCAGAAATGCTGATATACCTTGACTACTTGAAGATTTGTCTCTCCTCTAGGTCTTGTGTCATGTTATCTGCTCTTGCATCAATGCTTTGGACAGCTGAAGATGTCTGAGAAAGTACTAGATATCTAGATTTATGTACTTAAATTGTGGGTTACATTTCTTAAAAATTTTAATTTTTGCATCAATTCATTGCATATAGTGGGGATAACACTTGTGCCTCAAAGGAATGAAGGACTAAAATACCAGATTGCTGAAGAAAATACATCTGCCTTAGATCATATCTTATGGAGCTCTTAGAAAATCTTCTTCGCACATAGAAAAAATATCTCAACCATACTTGAAAAAAAGAAAGTAAAAGGACTAATGTTAAAGCTTCCATAATTAATCAGAATCCATTTTAAATAAATAATAAACCATATAACTAAACATCTAATCACCCAGCTCCTGATTCTTGTGACTCACTGTTTATTAGCTTCTCAGTAAATTAATTTGCGTGACTTACCGAGCTAAATGCTTAAGAATAAAAAGGTTAATTGAAGGTTGGAGTAGGATACATTATTGAGTAGTTGACATCTTGCCTTGGTGTTATGAATAATCTGGAAGTAGTTCAATAGAGTTGCAGCCACCTTTCCCA
Source organism: Acanthisitta chloris (assembly GCF_000695815.1). NCBI lineage: Eukaryota > Metazoa > Chordata > Aves > Passeriformes > Acanthisittidae > Acanthisitta > Acanthisitta chloris. Next base: position 199,188 of record NW_008689628.1, read on the forward strand.
AGTCTGAACTTGACCTATAGTCTTTCTTACAAAAGTATTGCCACTTCTTTGTCTAACAGAGATTTGAGTAATTTGGTTTTTTACCTCTCTTCTCAAGAATATGAATTATTAATAACATGAAGAATACATTCAGGGAAGAAAAAAACCAGAGCATATCACAGGTCCCCAAATGTATAAGAATTTGTAAAAAGGGAGAACAAAAAAAGCTAAACATCCATACCTGAGGTTGCTCGTTTGCATGCCAACAAAAGATAGCGAGGAAACTACAAAGAAGCTTTGAAATGAGAGGATTATTAGAACAAGAAGAATTTTGAATTAATCAGGACAAGCTTGTATATGTAGATCCAAGATGCCGGAGGGTTTGGAAACTCTTTTTCTGTAAATCACTTCCTATCACAGACACTTTTTGTGAAAGGAGGATGAGGATGTGAGCTTCAGGGGCAGATGTGGAGGAGGTGGTCCCTTCTCTAACATGCTCTGAATTAATGCAGATGTCAGTCAGCAGCCAAGTGTGTGGAAACAGAACTCTATATCAAAACAGGGTTTGCAACTGTTGGTGCTAATGATGAAGGGCAGATCCACAGCAGGTTTTATTTGTCAGATTTCCAACAGATGTAAAGCAAATCACAGTAACTGAGTATCTATTCCTCCATTTTGTGCTATTTCTCCTCCTCTCTCAGCCTCATCTCCTTTCATTTTTATGATAAACAGGACTTGAACTCTGCAGAGCCTCACAATGCTGCATCTCATTGATGACTCATTAAGTTTTTATCATTCCAATGACATGTTATTGAACCCAGTTTCCTTAGGGGGCTGGTCTGGTGATTACAGGAGTAACCAGTGACTGCTTAATCACCCACTTCATTATATTCATATTAATAATAAATACCAGGAGGTAGACAGTTATAATTACATTGCTAGTTTAGGAAGACATAAGCCTATAAAATTTGGCAACGCTGAAATACAAATTCAGTCATAAATATAAGAATAGGTGTGATTTGAAAGGTGCAGAGAAAGGTAAGAACATAAACATGGCTATTTTAGAGAGAGTTATTGTTGTGGCAATTGTGATGCTGTTCAATTAAGCAGAAGAAAAATACTTCCTTGAGCATGAGCAGCTTAGAATAGATGAGGCAATATGATATTCACATGTCTGTTTCAGAATTACTTTCCATCAAGGAAAGTGCCCCCAAAGAACCCTCACAGTAGCCTTGCTGTGTTGTACTTTGGAGCAAGAGGCTGTAATTTTCTATGTTCATAAAGTATGGCCCATATCTCTGCGGCTGAACTCTTCCACCTTTGATGAACAGATACTTTGCTGAGCAGGGATTTTTCAACATTGTATAAGTCTCACAACACAGCAGTTCCCCAGACATACCAGCAGTACTGAGCAGACAGCCACTTCTAATTCTAATGAACTGTGGCGAACACGCTGAAGAGTTTGGTACAATATGATTCATGACAAAGTGGCAAAAATGCTGAATTGAACATGTGCTGGACTGCAGACATACAGAGGAGGGCTTTTTTTTCTGGTTTACTAAATATGCTTATTTTATGATTAGATGAGCTGCTGTCTAGAGGAACTTGCTTGCTGCAGAAACATAGGGTGACTAAGTTCTGACACCTAAGTTAAAGCAGAAGTTGAGTGAGGGCTTGTGAGGGAACATATTGGAACAAAGAGTCATGAGCAGCAATAGTATTTCTTCCAAAGCAAGATAACGCTTTCATGGCTGAGGATTTCTGAAAACTACAGGTTTCCAATCAAACCTGACTTTTCTGAAAATCCAGAATATCTGTCTGTTCCCTATTATGTTTAAAAAGAGTCTTGGCTTTAGTTTATTTCAAAAAGATCTTTTCTTTTTTTTTTTTTGTTGCAGAGGTTTGTTTTCGTATAACTGAAAATTTTAACTGCACAATGCAGCCTAAAGTAGTTGTCAGAAGTATAGTGAAGGCAGAGTTGCACCCTAAATAGGGTTAACAAAAGTCTAGCCTAAGTTCAGAACTGCTCAGGCAGTTCATCAACTAATTTATTACCTGGAGTTTCACATATTTATGTATCACATTAAAAGTAAGACGGTTCAAATGAGCAGAAGCTGGAAATGTTAATTCAAGTTTCTTCAGATAAGGGATGTAGTTCTCCCAGCTGCTAGTTATTTTGTAAAACAAGATGTTCATAATTGTGCCAAGGCTTGTAGATAATTTAACATGGTCTGAGCAACACATGAGTTCGGCCTGGAAGGAAAATAAGTGGAGTGTATCGTCACAAGGCTAAGACTAAGAATCACTGCCAATGACTCAGTGATCAGTCGTCTGAAGTGTCTCTGGGATTTCAATGCTGAGTGTTTAGGTGTAAGACTAGTTTGACATCTACAGGATTGCAGAAAGTGACTGGCCATGCCACCAAGTCCCAGAATACTTGGTCTCTTCAGTCATTTTAGTATTTTGACCCTCCTTGCCAAGCTGTCTCTCCAAGAGTGCACCCATTGAGAATCTTGACTGTGCACAGCTTCTGACCAGTGTGATGCCTCAGTTTTTAGGGAATTAATCATTACTTGCCAGGGTCATATTTCTTCTAGGAAAGAAACTTTCTCTGAAGCTATTAAGCTTCAGTAGTTTCCTTTAAAATAGTTTCCTTTAAAATATGGAATTCAGGAATTCGGGGAAGCGCATCCAGCTCAAATAAAAACAATAACTAGGAAAAACAGACTAAATGGTTTGTGGAAGAAGGTCATGTGTATCTCGGACTCCTTGAAAGATTGTGCTTTGAAACTGATAACCACTGAGGGGTTGAGATACCAAGACTGGAAAATAAAGGAATGTTTCAATCATTGGGCAGACATTCTTTAGGTAGACACAAGCACACAGGGATGGTTTTGAGAAATCTCATTCATTTGTGCACATGTCCACAAATGCATACAAGAAAAAAGAACTGTCATCTCATTGTCCACCAAGAAAAAGGTAGAGGACAGTACATGAAAACTGGGACACAAAGATCCATCTTTATTGAAATGGAACAGCTGAAGATTCTGACTCAGGATATATATTAAGTAGATCAAAAAAAGAAACATGCCTAAAATCTAGCCATTTAAAATTTACAATATTTTTATAAAAATAGAATCAAACTTTGCTAATATGCATTTTGATTCACTATACATTTTCATCTCACTTCCATTGCTCCCTCAGGCTCCTCATCCCTAGTTAGGCAAATGGTTGGCTTTTACCAGATGACATTAAATTGAATTCACCATCTGAGTTACAATTAGATGAAGCACTCAGTTTTGATCCTTTATTCTTCTGAGTTACTGGAAAGAAGAGATAAAACCCTTACAGTCTTGGCCCCTGAGGCTTCCCACACAATAGCATATTGCCTCACCACAGTGAAATATGCATAATTGGTTAGACTCTTCTCTAAAGATACAATTAGTACCTCAAATTCGGAGCTCTTTTATTGAAAACAGAAATAGGGATTCCAAAACAATGCCTCACTGTTTCCTCCCTGGTTTCAACTCAGTTTTGATTTGAACAGAAAGAATTGTGGAAAATATCTCCTTCTAAGCAAGCAAAACAGAGGGGTAATGTCAGCCTGGAAGGAAGGAAGTGCAAGGAATTTTGTAACACTCAGTAGACCTGTCTACTGAAGAGGCACTGGGGGAAGGAATTCCAAGAACAGAGACAAGAAACAAAACATATTTCAGAAACTGGCATTTTGAATAAGCAGAATAAAATTAATCCTAATATCAACAAAGGTTAAGTATTACCCATACACTTATCATCTCTCTTTTGGTAGCTTCTGCCTCTTCTTTTTTTTAGTTGATGCACATCTATTCTGGCTTCTAGTTCAACCAATGGCAGAAAGAGAATTTATCTTTTCACTCTCTCTCTTCACTGCACCTGCCACAGAGAAACCCAAAATGGGGACAATAGTGAAGTAGTTAAAAAATATCACTAAAGAGCTCTGAACTAAAGTGTTTTATTTACTGTTAGTTTCTTAAGAAGATAATTATGTAGGATGTTATTTCTCATTAAAGCTCCAAGCATACAATTACAGGAAAGTTCCAATTCAAGCAGTATTGTGCCACTTTCCATGTAACTATGTACTCAGGTTGAGACATCTACCTGTGTCCTATATGTTTAAATGACTTCCGTAACCCCTAGAAATTCTAGGCTGCTTGTCCATTAACAGACTGATCTTTGGGCACTGAGTTACCAAAGCAGAACAGAGAGGTTTTTCAGTTCTGTGGGAGTCACATGGGCAAATTCCACATATAGTTTTAGCCGATAGACCTCTTAGCACCACAGGAATGAGGATAGGGTGGAAATGGTGGAGGATTTAGTGATCAAGTTTCAAGTTGTCATTGTACAGTAAGTTCATTCTTCAACTGTCTCTTCCTTCTTGCTTGCAGAAGTTGTAATCATTGTCTTTCAAGCGGTGGAGAACCAGAGGGTCTTTGCTGGTGAGTGGCAGTATCTTAAATGTATTACATTATCCTGTTGTCAAATCCAAGTCTGCTCTTTCAGTGCCATGTTTGCATTCATCCTTATTAAAAAGGGTTTTCTACACACCTTAACAAGTAGTAATTTTTTTCCCTGCAGTTTTGGCACTACAGCAGGCAATTAAACCGGAATTAAACTACCTTTTGAGAATGGTGCAGGATACACTGAGCATTTCAGAGAACTAATGTTACAGGGTAGCAGGTTATCTACTCCAAATCAACAAGTCCCAGGACGACTGATAATTACCTCTCACCAAATTCCAAAGATCACAGAATCACAGAATGAGTAAGGTTGGAAGAGGCCACAGTGGATCATCTAGTCGAACCTCCCTGCTCAGAGTCATCCTAGAGCACATTCTGCAGGATTGCATCCAGAAAGTTTGTGAATATCTTGAATATCTCCAGTGAGGGAGTCTCCACAAACTCTCTGGGAGATCTGTTCCAGTGTGCTGTCATCCACAGCCTATAGATTCTCTTTCCTGACTTATGCTTTCTTCCCTGCTGTCTGTACAAATATTTCATTCATTTTCTATACCATGAAGAAAACACCTGGATCTCCTTACTGAGGGAGTGGCAGGACTTAATTGTCAGAGCTGGATCCTTTATTTTCAAATCTTTACTTCAATACCTTACAAGCAAATTTCTGGCATTTGCTGATAAATATTTAACATCATTTAACACCATCAGACTATTGTGAGAGAGACTTTTTTCCTTTGTCAAAATTAGAGCAAGCTTCTGGCCTGACATCAGCCAGTGCAGTCATCTCTTCCAGGTTTCCCCTGTAATATTTAATTTTTATGACCTAACAAAACAGAGAAATTTGCAACTGTCTCTTTTGTGTACAAGTGACTGAAGAATTATATTTAGGCATTTGTTCCCTATCAGACATTGATATACAAACTGTAGGCTCACAGAAATAAGGTTAAAAACACTAATACACAACTCAGAATCTGTTGATTTTCCAGTGACTTTTCTAGACAATATGATATTTCCAGGCTCAGTACAACGAGGGAGTTAAACCAGAATAAATCTCTGATGTGAATCTGCTATGTCAAAACTTCCACAGTTTGATTTACTCTTGACTTCATATTTTTGCAAGTTTCATTTTATTCGGATCCAGTATATCTGCATTGGAGACTGGCATTGGGCCAATACTAAAAAAAATGTAAAATAAAAAACCAACCCACCCATAAAATTGATTCCATCAATTGTTAATATTTTGCTTTATTTTCTTTCAGTTATTATTACTGAAATTTCTTTCAGCAATTTCAGAAATTTTGCAGATATGAAATCCTTCTTTATTTTGTACATTTTTAAGTGCTTTCATGGCCTTTCATAAATATTATGAGTATGACAACATGATGATGATAGGGTGGGGAGGGTTGTGTTTGAAATGTGTATTGTATGTTTAATGTCAAGAATATTCTGCCCCACAGTTAATGCCCAGTGCAGACTTCCTCTAGGATTCTATTAAAAAAGGAGGGTGTTTGATCATTTTCTGTATAGTGGTTTGATTAATTTGCTGTTATTAACTGATTCAGATTGCACAGTAAATATTTGGAAAGGGCACTCCCACTTCATGCATATGCCCTCCCCAATCCTCCCTTCATGTATGCTTTTAGCATCTATCTTTTAAAATCTGCAGCTATGACACCTTCAAAAGATAATCAGGAGCAAACAGTGTAGAAGAACAAATCCCCAGGACTGCCTTTATGCTTATGCTGCTGTATAACATTGACCAAACATGAGATTGTTTTGAACTCTGGTTTAGATCTACCCTCCATTTCAGAAGGAATGAGTAGACTAGAAATTAATGAGGAATAAGCATTTGTGCAATGGTTTCAGAGAGGAAAAGAGAATGGAATATTTAAGTTTTCACTGTACTCCTTTCTCAAGCATCATCTTGAACATTTGCTGACCTCTGAATACTCAAGGCAGGAGCTATAGTTGTCAGGCTACATGAGATTTCTTTGGGAAGAACAGCAGTTCTTTCAGTGCCTTCTGAAACAGTGAATTTTCAATCAAATATGTCAGTATAAGAAACAGCTCAGGATGTCTGAGTGGGAAAGATTGGTTTATATTTTAAGTATCTTTTACATACAGTAATAAAGTTCTGTCTTGAAGAAGATGCAAAAATAATGATAATAGAATCCTTGAGACTGGAAAAGACCTCCAAGATCATCAAATCCAGCCTTTTGCCAAATCCTACAAATCCCGCTAAACCATATTGTGAAGTGCTACGTCCACTCATTTTTTCTGAACGCTTTTAGGGATGGTGACTATATCACTTCCCTAGGGAGCCAGTTCCAAGCTTAACCACTCTTTCAATGAAGAAATTTTTCCTGATATCCAACCTGCACCTCCCCTGGTGCAATGTGAAGTCATTTCCCTTTATGCTGTCACTAGTTGCCAGAGAGAAGAGGTCGATCCCCATGTTCAAGTAGTTGTAGAGGGCAATAAGGTCTCCCCTGAGCCTTCTTTTCTCCAGACTGAACAACCCGAGTATCCTTAGCCACTCTTCATAGGACTTACGTGATAGTCAGCTGCCACTGAAGTCTCCTAATCTCATTGGGGTAGGAATTCACCCACAGGCTTGAAGTGAAAGGGGGACTTCAGCATCCTACCATCTTCATCCAGAAGTGTGTGTCTTGTTTGACCTAGCTGTCTAAGTTCTCTCAAATCAATGAAGGAGATAGATATCTCCAGAGGATGATTTGTGTAATGACAGGTGTTTATGAAAGGCTGAATAAATTACCTTCTCAAATGGCCTGTCTCCTTCCATTCACTCTGTGTAGAGAATGGAGGTTTTCATATCTAGTCTAGATTAAGTAGCTAAATTAATTCAGTTGAATCCTACTCTATAGAACTGAAAGTAGAAACCAGCCTAGCCTCCTTTGTTTTTCTCATTACCTATTAGTCCATAGCATATGCTAGGACTAACCTGTTGTTTCTGTGCAACCAAGGGATTTTGTGACTGATTCAATATTTCATCTTTGTTTTGGTTAGTAATCGGTCTCAACAGCTGTTTATTGAATTTACAGCACAAAGCAAACAAAAGCGATACTTTAAATGATCTTTTAATGATGTGATGTTTTATATACCATCAAAAATGTAATAAAAATTCTTTTATACTGATAATTTCTTTTATTTTTAAGATATGAGCATTCTGAGTATGTCTAAATGGCAACAGTCTTTCCAACAAATGGAAATTACTGGTTTGCTTTTCAAACTTTGTTTACTACCACTGAAAATGAAGAAAACATTTGCTGCATATGGGACAAAAAACTTTGCCTGATTGTGTTTTTAAATTAAAAAATGCAGTAGTTATCTAACAAGCATCAGCATTTTGTTGGAAACAACAATTGTTTCAAAGCCTTTCTCATCTTATATGTTATTACTTTCACTGACTTTTGTTTCCTGCTGGAAAGCCAGGCACCATAACTGTTTTTATTTCAGAACATGTTTAGAACATTCCTGTTGAAGGCCTTGCTTCTAGTTCTAGCATTATTTTCTAGCTAACCTTTTGCAACCTCTGTATCATATCTTTAATACACTGAAAAATTCACTCTGGAAATTTTAGTATCCTGATCTGGAACCATTTTCAGTATTTTCATCTGAAATTTCCCATACACACTCCAGATCTTTTGGCGATTTAATAGGTACAATTTCTCATGAACACAATATATTGAGAAACATCCTACTTCAAGGATACCATGCTAGTAGTATGATGCCTGGAAGTGCTAAGACACAGTTGACCATAAGCATTATTTTTTTTTCATGCCATTGGGACAGAAAATGAGAGGACAAGATAATGAAGATGGAGAGATGACTAATTGGTTGATTAAATCATAACAGTTCAGGAATATTCAAGTACTTAGATGTATTTGTGGAAATAACATTCTTCAGCTTCATACCACAGTAGAGAAATATCTGGTTAAGGTCACTGAGATCCATTTGACAAACTTCAGAGTAGGAAGAAGAGAAGAAAATTAGAAGATGTGTTATTTCCACACTTATTATTAGGGAAAATAAACAAGTGCAGCTGTTACAGTAATAGATAAAGAAGGACTATGAGACTAGATGACTGAAATCAAGCAAAAACAAATACAAGTGAACACTGTAGTCAGTGGTTTGTAAAAGGATTATGTCCCTTTTCATCAGATATTTGAAGTGATTTGTCTACTGATGCTGTGGAAAAAAAAAAAAAGTGAGGAACCTGAGCTACTACAGGCTTGAATTTGGACAAGGGCAGAGATCTCCCTCATGTTATTTGAAAAATAAACACTACAGAAAAAGTATTAATTAGGAAGCATCTTCTTTCCCCCTTCCCTCCCACTCCTGCAGCCCAAGAGATCGGGTATTACTGCAATAGCTGTGCTACTATTCCTAGTCAACAATTTTCCAGGAAATCACAAGAGAAAAGCACACAATACTGATGCTTTAGACAGAGTATTGAAAGGAAATGAGGGTATTATAACAGTCTCTTCTTTTTTCCTATTTTTTAAGGTGATCTTGGTTTGCTTGCATTACCTGTAGAAATGAACAAATGGCATCTGCAGTAGAGGACCTAGCAGTGAACTGGAAGAAGGTTAAATTTCTAGACATCTGATTTTTTTTTCCATGGTCAAAGGACTGTACTGTCAAGACACTGTCTCTAACAAGGGGAAATCTTGTTGGAAAGGACTTAATTCCTAAATGGATGACTATTCAATCAAGAAAGATGCTAATAGGTAAGTAAGTAAGGTGTATACAAAAGATGGAAAAAGAAAGGAGTCATCATCAAAAAAAGTTTTATCATAGGCATCAAAAAGCATAGAAGTGTAGAAACAATTGTCAAAATGTGGGCCGTGCTCATCTTTGCCAGCTATAGTAAACAAAATAGCCAAGTACCATTCGACTAAATGAAAAATTGCCTGCTAATGAAATTTGCTCATGGCTCAGTTTTATGGTGTATTATTATTATACAGAGACATCAGAATGTCATATCAAAAGATGAGGGGGAACCCCCAGACTAGAAAAAGTAGGAAAACAAATAGTATAAGGAAGAAACTCATGTACATTACTATCAATGAGGTGATTATCCATTGGAAATAGTTGAGGATGAGGAGAAACTAGATGTGTTAAATGATTGGAGGCTGACAAGAAATCACCAAGATTTTTAATGTTGCGGTGGTTTGGGCTGATGTAGAGTTAACTTTCTTCACAACGACTAGTATGGGGCTATGTTTAGGATTTGTGCAGAACATAGGGTTGATAATACAGAGATGTTTTTGTTGCTGCTGAGCACTGTTTACACAGAGCCAAGGCCTTTACCACTTTCCAAACTGACATGCTGGCAAGGAAGTTGGGGGTGAGGAGACACAGCCAGGACGGTTGACCCAAATTGACCAAAGGGATATTCCATACCATATGACATTATGTTCAGTATATAAAGTGTGAGGAAGAAGTAGGAAGGGGGACATCTGTAGTGATGGCATTTGTCTTCCCAACGAACCGTTGCATGTGATGAGACCCTGCTCTCCTGGAGATAGCTGAACATGTCCTGCCTGTGGGAAGCAGTGAATTAATTCCTTGTTTTGCTTTGCTTGTGTGTGCAGCTTTTGCTTTCTCTATTAAACTGTCTTTATCTCAACCCATGAGGTTTTCTAGCTTTTACCCTTCCAATTGTCTCCCCTATCCTGGTGGTTGGGGAGTGAGTAAGCGGCTGTATGGTGTTTGGTGGCTGCCTGGTGTTAAACCACAACAAAAGAGTAAAGTTTTTTATTCTTACAACACTGCAAGAAACTGGGATCTTCTCCAGTGCCATACCAGTCTCTGATGTTCAGAAAATATTAATTCAAACTGAAAAAGAAGTAGAAGAGGCCTTCTGAAGTATTCAAGAAATAGAAGAAGAATGCAAGATGTTTGTTTATTCAAAGCCATAAAATGCAGCCTCAAAAGATGATAAGATCTTAAAAATGTTTCTGGAGAATGAACAGCAGGAGGAGGAAGAGTAACACAGTCTACAGGATAAAACTTGTGTGCAAATACATATGTATGACATAAATACAAGAAAACAAGGCAGAAAATTACAGAGGTTTATGTTCTGCAACAGTTTTGAATGATAGTAATAATGGAGACAAAAACATGAAGGAATTCAGAAGAACAGCTTGCTAGGTGTATTAGCCAAGCTGAGGTGGTTATCCTCAACAAGAACAGGCAGGACTTAATGACTTCATAACTTCATGACTTCATGACTTAAAATCTTTCTCAGATTCCTGTGCTTCTAATCATTGCATCACTGTGTTAAATAGTTTATCTGTACCTTTTTACACCTAGGGAAAACAGAATCACTGTTCACTTTAAAAATGGGATTTGCTAGCACCCAGACCAATGAAACTGTAGTCTTGCCTGATACTTAGACATAAATTTGAATGCCAAAATCAAAATCTTGGAAGCAAGTTAGAAATGTAATGGCTCATGAGCAGTCTTTTTGATCTTTTGTGAGAATTAGCACCTTCCACAAGCATAGCCAATTGCCTGAACACACCTGAGGGATTTTTTGAAGCACAGTATAAAGAAAGTATTTCATAAAAAAATAGCAAAAAAGAAGGTTTAGTCAAATTGTGAGAAGTATCCATTGCTTAAAAAAAAATCTCAGATAAATAGCACATTTATTTTGTAGCAGTATAATCATCTCCACTTAAGTTGTTAGTGCTATACACCGGGCTGATACAAAATGTTAGTTAACCTGATCCAAAGAACTGTATTCTTGTAGCTATTAGGAGCTATCAGACATGCCAACGTAAGTCATTTCTGACAGAAATTACATAAGTCATTTCTGACATTTCTGTCTCACACACAGAGCCATTTTGAATATTTTACTAATTCATTTATCAAAAGTTCCTAGTAGTAAGAAACTGAGCAATTGTCTAGGCGTCTCTCTGTGTGTCTTGTCATTTTGTTTTCTATGCCAAATGAATTATTGCTGCCTTTGATTATGAATTCATGAAAGCTTAGAAGAAACATATTTGTAATCTCTATTTACAAGGTTAGCATGTTGCTTGTGTATCTGATTTAGTAGAATTACATACAATATCATAGAATCATAGAATGCTAAATCATGTTAAGTTAATATTATGGTATTGATTCTGGAGAATAAAGCATTTCCATAGAAAGTACAACCATATTCACTGACATAATTTCTGTTGCCTTTCAGTGTAGTTTTCTAATTCAGGAAACCTATGGGCCACCACAAAAACATGCTGCACTACCTATACTTTGCTTCAAGTTTATTTTATTCTCTGCCACAGTTAATCCACTTCTCAGTAATGGCAAAATACTGTTATTCCTTTATCATTTAATAAATACATTTTTTGGTGCCAGTAAATTAGATAGTGAAAAGTGGCATGAGCTGCTGAAGGCTCAAAGAACAGTGCATTGTACACTGTGCTGATTATTTCTTTGCTCACTACTCCCAGACAATGTCTATGGAAACCAAGAAGGTTCAGTAATGATACTTTGCCTTGTTATCTGTTATTGTTGGTGTTTTCCTGCACCTGACTCCACCTGCAGAACATGAGCAATAGAAACAGGATGAAGTTCTGACTCCTTTGCCTGTTTTGCAGGAATGGCTGTGAGCTACTTTATATAAACAGGACTAATTCTCTACTCTAGTGCTGTTGAAGTATAATGCTATTAAAATAAATAAAATTACCTTAGATTAAAATGCACTGGAGAATCAGATCTTTAGGAATGAAAGGATTTCTTTGTGTAAAGGACTTGTTCTGAGGCATAACAGATTAGTAAATGCAATTGATGCACTTTCTTTTCATGTATAATAGCTTCTTATTATTTGTGCTATTTTTAAACAAGCACAGAATTAGACTTGTAATTTTTTTACAATGAACTAAGAATCTCAGTGCACAAGACATATTATAAGCCTCTAATCCTGTCAATTACAGACTGATAATGCCAGACACCATACAGAAATATAGGAACAGCATGTTATGGCTGTTTGACATTGTTTTTTGTTGCGTATTGTTTGATACAGAATTTTTTTTACAAAAATATGTAGATCTCTACAGGCTATTAAAAGCATTTAGAGTGAAAAATAAGGTACTTCTAAAGGTTTCCTTCTACCCACCATATGTTGTTAGAAAATTGCTTACATATACAGGCAGCACATATTAGAACTCTGCAAAACTGCCAATATGCTTCAGGTAATGTTCCCACACGCACATAAAAAGTGCCAGATTTTGAAGAGGGGTAAGTGCATCATACATAAATTTTTCATCTCATAAGCCAATGAGACTGCCTGAGTAGCCTCTAGCAACTTTGTCCAAGAAAGAGAAGAAAAGCATGTGTTTTTGCAGACTAAGGGCTATATGAACAAATGAGAGAATCACAGGGCAGAAAATATGCTTTAATACAATATGTATGAAATTTGGTGGGCTTCTGGAAAACATGTATGCTACAGATTACAATAACAACAGTATTTAAGTGACATCTTCAAAAGCACCAAAATATGATGCTTTATGAAAAGCTGATAAGTTTTAAGTCCTTAGCTTGCTGAGGAACTTGTGAGAATAAGACATTATGCTTGTTAAGACACCAGCCTCTGAGCTTAGCAGAAAGATGAGAAACTTTTTCGAGAACAAAAAATGTGGCACATTGGTTGATCTAATCCATCTTTTCCTC
>NW_008689628.1:212377-285066 GCF_000695815.1 Acanthisitta chloris
GGACTGTAATTCTCCCTTCCCCAAGATATCAACTGTTAATAATTCACTATGATGATTTTGGATGTTTTATATTAAAAGTCTGCATACAATCTACTGATTAAATCACATTATGAATAGTTGGATGAATATCTTATTAAAAAAAATACTTTATTCTGCCACTACGAATTGTACTTTTGCAGCAAATGACTGGCCATTTTAATAAGAATGAATGTAATTATTTAACAATCTCTGCTCTTTACAGGCTGGTGTACTTCATTTTCATGTAAGAAGGCAGTGAGCATTATCAGAAAGCAGGATTTTTAAAGTTGCCATTTGTGTCTATAATTTACAGAAACTGACCTTGCCTGGAAAAATAAATAAGTTGTGGGGGGCTTCAGTGAAACTATTGAATGCAGAAAGACATCAGCCACTGAGTATTCTTTTTCTTTGCCACGAACCCTATGGTGATATTTTCACTTGTTATTTTATCAACTAAACCAAGAAAGAAAAAACAAAATAGCTAATATTGGCAAAGAAATCCTGAAGCAAGCCAGCAGAGTGGACTTAATTCTACCTCAGGACATGTGAAATCAGACTAGCAAACAAAGACCTTAATTTAGCATGTTTTTCTCAGGTTTAGTCTCAGATAATATAATCTATTTTAATAGCATTATACTTAGAGTGTTGTAAGTTGTTCAAACTGTGGTGGCTGTTTGGGATGCAGCCTTTGTCCACAGCAACTGCAAAGAGTGGGAATCAACTGAAGTCCATTTCACCTTGCAGGTACCATGTGGCTGTTAATGATAATTATCAGTACTGAGTTGATACATAATAAAACATTGCATCAGGGTAAAGATAGGTGACTAAGTGACACATACAGATGTCAAAATCCCAAATTAAAACAAGTGGATGTAGATATCTGCCACTGAAGTTGAAAATCTCCTCTTTCAATTCTTGTGTGCCTGTGTGAAAATGGAATTCAGATTCCTAAACTAGATACTTTTGAAAGAAATATCTCGTCTTCTTTGACCACAGAACTAGGCAAGTATAACCAATGATCATTGGCCTCCATGTGTGCTATACTACTGACTTTTGGAAAGTCAATGAAAAAAGAATACATGTTTTAGTTCTTCAGGTCATATTGGCTTCAGCCTTTAAATCCATCAAGCCGCAGGGAAGAGACCTACTGTATGCCTGCAAACCTAGAGTGCAAAGAAAAAGAAGCACAGAAACTGCTGTAGTTCCTTAGGAGTGTCTACTTCATCATCACTTTACCTGATCCTGCTATGCCCTAATTTAGTTCCTAAATCATATAATCATGACATATATTCTCAGTCTCTTCTTGTACCTGCTGCACAATGCACAATCAAGTAAGTATTTCCTGGGACAAAGAACTGATGCCCAAACCCAATAGTTGGATAGACTGTTAGACACCTGATTTACAAAGGCTAGAGTTTCCCTGAATGAGAACAAGGATAGGTTGTGGGTCACCCACATTTTGCTTCACTATTGTAACAAGGATGCTAACAAGGATGGGGATGGATGGGAGAGGTGGAGCTTCATCAATTCTGGTTTTGAGTGGGGAAATCCACCACTCTAAAAAGATTTTAATGAAACAGAAACATTACCATCATGTAAGTACTTATATTTGTGTATATATGTGTACATATATTTGTGTATGTGTATATATATATATGTGTGTATTTATATGTTTATACAGTACTACGATTCTGTTTTGCAGTATAATTTGCTTGAAGTGGAAGCAGGTGAAGATCCTTAAATCAGTTTTGCCCATGATGCTAATCCTGTTCACACACACACAAAAAGGGAAAATACTCTAGGGAAAAAAATGCTGTCAGGGAAAGGCATTTAGACAGGCTCCAACCTGAAGGACAATGAGGTCTCAGAGACAGAAGGTAATTGAAAGGAGCAGTCACACTCCCTGGCTGCTCATTTCCAGCTCTTTGTCCTTCCTCCCTCCTCCTATATATACTTCAGGAATTCCTTATCTTGGTGTCCTAAAAACTACTGATGCATTTGATGTGACCTATTGACAATGCATTGCTGATGCTTTAACTGCCACAGATGAGCCCTGTGTTGGTGCCAATTCCATCTGCTGCATCAGGTTATCATTTTGCACCTCAGTATTTTGAACATCAATAAAATTCTTGGTATTATATTTCCAGGTAACTCAATGTGCTTAAATAGACTACCTGACCCTCCATCGACCCAATTTCACCCAGCATTTCTCTGGAATTGTTCTTGGGTTATGACCTTATTGAATAAGTTGCAATCAAGAGTGAATTTTTGTGATGTTTTGTAAAGTTGTGAAAATTAGTATTTATAATGCAAAGCATGGAGCATCTTTACCTATAACTATACTGCTCGAAGCTGAAATAGTAAAAGAGCTCACTCTGTTCTTTTCACATTGTATAAGCTATTAGACTGAGGAGCTGCAAGTACAATTTAATTCCTCTCTCTCAGTACATTAAAGGTATATTTTTTTAGTTCCTTTCAATGATGCTGTTTTACATTTTACCCTTTAGCATCCAATAAAAACAAAATAAGAGAAAAAGAAGAAATGAAGCTGCAGTAGAAAATAATCTCAAAGAACAAGACTACTTTGTTTACAACCTAATAAAATATTTTTCATGAGTGTGGAGGGCTGGAAAGCACCCTGTAATACCAAGTAACTCAAATCTGTTGTGTTGCCAGGAAATGAAAAAGTCAGCTGTCATGGTGAGAGGAGCCACACTTCATGCAACTCATCTGTACTTAGTAACTACAAAAAGAAATTAACTGATAATTAGGAGACAAAGGCACGGTAGCACTTATGTTTGATCTGCAAATCAATAAAACTCTTCTAGGAGTTTCTGTGTTGACTTTTTATGAGTGTTTTTCGTATTATTTTTTAGCTGACAGGTCTCCTATGAAGCAATTCCTAACCTGCTCTGATCCAAGTCTGATGTCAGTCTGCCTAGCAGCACTGATTCACCCAGATAGTCCTAAAAGCTGAGAATTACTTTGCCTGTCCTATAAAGATTTGTTCAGTTTCTCTGCACCCTTGGGATGTGAACTCCAGTCCACTTAAAGCTCATTTACTGCAGTTTCTTGGGTGCAGCTGATTTTTTCTTGCAATTCCTAACCTGCTCTGATCCAAGTCTGATGTCAGTCTGCCTAGCAGCACTGATTCACCCAGATAGTCCTAAAAGCTGAGAATTACTTTGCCTGTCCTATAAAGATTTGTTCAGTTTCTCTGCACCCTTGGGATGTGAACTCCAGTCCACTTAAAGCTCATTTACTGCAGTTTCTTGGGTGCAGCTGATTTTTTCTTTTCTTGGACATCTCTAAGAGATGGCAATAGAAACATAAATTTCTGTCTGTTTCATAATTTTCTCACACTGGAGTTTTTGTACAAGTACACAAAGACCTTCCAAAGACAATTTAGCAGGTGTGCAGGTACTGCTTAAGCCAAAAGTCACCAGTAGAATTAATTGACATGCAGACTATTTAATTCATAATGAAAATGGGGGGTTTACATATTTCACTAATCTTCTCATTGGTGGCAAATTTAGGGTTTCTGTTTTATCCCTACCCTCCACTGTGGGTTTAGTTCTTTCCATAAAATACCTACATGCAGAGGTAAAGGGAAACTGAGGCTGTTGTGCTCCATAAATTGAAGTTTTATCCAGAAAGAAAAGGGAAAAACAACGTTTGATTTCTTGTTATATTCAGAACTATATGTCCTTCTTTGCCAACTAACTCCGTTGCTAATCTCTTTCTACCCTTCTGAGAGTCTCAGAGGCAATATACACACATGAGGATACATGTTCCCGCTCAACCACTGAACAACCCAAATGCAAAATCTTTATTCCTAGCATAGGAACAAGAAGAAATACACTTTGATTTTCAGAAACTAATTTTTAAGGTTCACCTGCAAATTCTTTTTCTTGTAGACGGTGGAGATTTAATCAAAAGAGTAAAGAAGGCTGTGTGATGGTTACAGACACATCTCTTTCAG
This sequence comes from Acanthisitta chloris, assembly GCF_000695815.1. Lineage (NCBI taxonomy): Eukaryota > Metazoa > Chordata > Aves > Passeriformes > Acanthisittidae > Acanthisitta > Acanthisitta chloris. The sequence continues at coordinate 216,378 of NW_008689628.1, forward strand.
CAGTTCTGTGAGTCACTGAACTAATTTCCAATGAAATGACACTCAGCTGTTCTCTCAGTGTTCATATTCTTGCAGATATGCCTTTGCATAATGTGACCTTCACTGCTATGTACAACCAGTAAGTAATAATGTAGAAGAATTCCATCATAAGAGTTTGATTTTGTCACACAAGCCTTCAAGGTTTCTGTTTATTGCAAAACTATTCTTATCATTGTAGTAGCATGGGAACTACTCTTTCTACAATGCGGCTGCTCGAGTGAATCTGAAGAAATCAGTCCCTTTTCTTGTAGGTGGTTTTCCATATCTGGAAGGGCCAACCAACAGCCTCAATGTTGGGGCACTGTTGTCAGCGAGAGAGGAACATCGCCATGAAATCTAAGCTTGCTGCGACACTCCAGATCCTTGCTTCTGTCTGTCCTTGCTGTTTATTCTCAGAGTGGTGGGATTAAGGTTCAGGGGAATTACATTTCAATGCCCAGTTTGGGAAATTCACTGTCATCTATTTCTTTTCAGCTAGCCTTGATTTGTCTCAAATAAGACAAGGTCCAAACAAAAGCTGATGACTGTGACAGGAAACCGAGCAAACTCAGTTTCCCAGGTCATTTCAGAGCTTGTTGGTTTTCAGTTCATTCCAGGTCATCTTTAGAAGACAGCAATCTGAGCAGTACAGAAATTCATAGCTGTGAATGAGCTGAGACCCACTTTTCACCAAGTGTACAAACTCGTCAATGAGTATTGATCACCTGTGGCTATCATATACCTTTTTCTTATTTCCTTTCCATGTGTTTTTTATTAGTTACAGCTGTCAGATCTTTCTCACCTCTCTGATGTCACTGGTAAGTATAGCAACAGGAACAAGCACATGTGTGCCTTGCCTCACAGCTTTCAGGAGGCAGAGCTTGACTTCTTGATAGTTGTGAGAGCCTTAGGGAAAAGGTTTGAGGCCACCCAGCTGAGCAGATGTGTGACAGCAGCTGGGGAGTGCTGTTCTCAGCAGCTCCTCCAGCTGCAATCGTTACCCATTAGTGAGCAGCAGCAGCGTTGCTCCATCACTGTTGGATCCAACCACAGGCCTTCTGCTCCCTTCCTTGAAATGATTCCTTATCTCCCGCCAGTCAGCCTCACTCTTCTACTTTATTAATTACATGCTCAGCTGTGAGTCCTTCCACATGCCCGCTCTGGGAGTAATGGTCCGTGAGAAGTCTCATTAGTCTCCTGTGTGGACTGCCCACACTGCCAGATCCCTCAGAGGGAAGAGAGCAACTGTTAGCTAAAAGCTGTTCTCCTTTCTCACACAGGTGAGACATGGAAGGAACAGTAAACATGGAGGAATGGGAAAAACTGATGCCATGTCTTCACAGGACAGTCTTTTCAGACTCAAGTACATAAAGAGGCAGTAAATGGCACTAGCATGGTATTTATTTAAGGGGTCTTCCATGAGCACCAAGTCTGTGCCCCTCCCTGTATATTTTCATCCTCAATATCCCGAGCACCAGCTGAAAACCCTGTTCAGCATTGCAGTTCTGTTATTTTGAGAGTGGTATGAAACTGCACTAAGTCACAGCTCCCTGCTTCTGACTTCAAGAAGTTAATGAACTAACCTACTGATTCTGAAAAGGTGTGGAAGTTGTGTTGCCTTAGACATACGATTAATCTATATGAAATTAATCTATTGGCAGTATCTCTCTGCATAAAATAAATGTAGAATCACCCTTGTTGGAAAACACCTTTAAGTCCAACCATTAACTCAGCACTGCCAAGTCCACCACTAAACCATTTCCCTAAGTGCCACATCTACATGTCTTTTAAATACCTTCAAGGATGGCAACACAGCCACTATTCTGGGCAGCCTCTTCCAGTGCTTGACAACTTTTCTGGGTGAAGAAACTTTTCCTAATATACAAGCTAAACCTCCCCTGGCACAACTCGAGGCCATTTCATCTTGTCCTGTCACTTGTTACTTGGGAAATGCATAGACCCCCCCCACCTTGCTACAACCTCTTTTCAGGTGGCTGCAGTGAGTGACCATGACAGGTCCCCACTGAGACTCCTCCAGGCTAAACACCCCCAGCTTCCCCAGCCACTCCTCATAAGACTTGTGTTCCAGATCCTTCATCACCTCTTTCTCTGGAGTTATCCTTCTCTGGAGTTTCTCCAGCACCTCAACATCTTTCTTGTAGTAAGGGTCCCAAAACTGAACACGAAATTCTAGGTGTGGCCTTATCAGTGTAGAGTGCAGGGGGGATGATCACTGCCCTCCCTGGTCCTGCTTGCCAAACTATTGTTTATAACAAGACAGAATACCAATGGCCCACCTGGGCACACTGCTGGTTCATGTTCAATCTCTGTTGACCAGCAGTCTCAGATCCTTTTCCATTGGGCATCTTTCCAGCCACTCTTCCCCAAGTCTGTAGTGCTACATGGTGTTGTTGTGACTCAGCTGGGTAATCCAGCACTTGGCCTTGTTGAACCTTTTACAATTGGCCTCAGCCCGTTCATGTAGCCTGACCAGATCCTTCTGTATAGCCTTCCTACCCTCCTTCAGATCAACACTTCCACCCAACTTGGTGTCATCAGCAAACTGATTGAGGTCTGTTTGGTGTTCCCCTCATCCAGATTGTTGATAAAGGTAAAGATTTGGTTCATACCTCTCTGCAAGAGCAGGGTCCACAAATTTTGTCTTAGTGAAACAGATCTAGGGTGAATGGCAGGCTCAGCAACACTGTTAACAGAGACAATTTCCTTATGTCCTGCAGATCTGCTGTGGGAATTACACTTTTTCTGCCTGGCTTACTTGTCTTGTTTCTGATATGGCTGTGAATAGCTACAAACATGCACACATGCCAAATGACACAGGCAGGAAAATGGAGCAGGATAGTACCATATCAGAACTTTTTTTCCTGTCCCACATTTAGTATATCCACACTGAAATTTCTGAATTTCCATTTTAATTATTTTTATCTCTGCAGATAAGCACTCACACATACAGGGATGGCATTATCCAAGATTGAAAATGACAGTGACAAGCTCTATAATCCTGGGGGTGATGATTTGGAGTTATTTTCATGGCATTATGTGAAATCACTACAATAAAACAATCCATACAATGCACTCTAATAGTCTCTTTACCACGCTATTAAATTCTGTAACTGAAATTTCCTTGCTTTTCTGCTGAAAACTAATGCAGCATGAAGACTGAATTATCTCATGTCCATTTACAGGTAACTCTTTAGGTCACTAAAGTGAGCTAAGCCACAATAAAATTACTGCATCACATTTAACTTGGAAAGGACAAACAAAAGTTTGCATTTTGTGCATATGTCCACAGCATAAATGTGTCTCTTTCTTCCTTCACCATGAAACACGTACAACCAGAGGTTGTTCAGTCACTGGAACAGGCTCCCCAGGGAAGTGGTCATGGCACCAAGCCTGTTATAGTTCAAGAGACATTTGGACAACACACTCAGGCACATGGTGTGATTCTTGGGGCTGTCCTGTGGAGGGCCAGAGTTGAGCTTTGATGACCCTTATGGGTCCCTTCCAACTGGATATTCTATGATTCGATACACACAAAGGGACACATGCACATGTGCACAGGAGCATACACACAATATTGCATAGAGCCACGAATACACCAAACTGTGAACACATGTGGTGCATGAATGCAGAGACCTCCATGCATGCACACTGAGCCAAGTCACAGAGGTGTAATCCTGCATCCAGCCATGCACACGTGGAGGGCTTCATACACAGCAAAGCATGAAATTAAATTACATAGCAGGCATTCCTAAATTTAAAATTCATTGCTTGCTCTCTTAAATCTAGTAGGAATTCATTTTACGTGTTGGACATAACTGTTCCTAATTTTTTTTTTTTTTTTTTTAAATTGAGGTCAAGTCAGATGGAGGGAAATTGCAAGTGTCCTAAGCCCACACTGAAAATACAGAGCATGATAAAATGATGAAATTCTGAACTCATTAATTTCAATGAGGATTTAATTCATAACATTATTAGGTTTAAAATTTCCCTATAGGAAATCGTGAGAATAGAATGGCTGAGGGCTAGATTATATGCCAACATATTCTTCATTCTGCTCTTCTCATTCTTTGTTTCCTAAAAGAATAACCATACTGACATAGCCTCGGCAAGAGGAGCTAGAAGAGGAATGTATTAAAAATACTGCTTCTGACACACGGCGTTTCCCTCACTGATCATATTTCTGAACAGTGCCAGCTTCCATCCGTTCTTTGTTTAATAACTGGTGTCTTGAAGTCAAATAGGAGTCTTTGAAATACTTCACAGTGAATCTTTCTACTGATGGACAGATTCTTCATGATAAATCTGTTTCATCATATTGCCAATGGTTATGTGGAATACATAATTATTAATGCATAATTCCCGTATCTATCTAAATGCAATATAATTGTGTGAATAATTTATAACAAATAATTTTAAAATTGTGCCCATATTCTTCTCATATATTATCCACAAATACATTATAATTCTCTGAGATTAATTCCTCATTTGGAATAACTTACTATAATTGTGGAAACATATTTGTAAAGTATATTAAATCAGTAGAAAATATTTCATTGAATTCTATGAACTCTGGATTAGATCTACAATTATTAGCCTGTATATAAATCAACAGTTCAATAAAGGTACCCAAGGTCATAATTTTCTAATTCTTTTGATTGGAAATCTTTCATCACTGATTGGATATGCACATAGGGAAGCAGGTATACTGTGGACATCCAGCCTCATGTTTAACTTTACATGACTCAAGTGTTTTTAAAGATCACATCAGGCATTTTTTAATCTATTTAGGCATCTAAATATCTCTCTCACATAATTCTTCAGATAACTCTCAATCCTATCATGTTATACATGTTTCACAAGCTCTCAGCTTCTATTGCCTTAGGCATTGGAATGTGTTTTCTTCCCAAACTAAGGTGTTAAAGGGCCTGCAGTAAGAGACCAAACAATATATGACAAGTAAAGGGCAATTCCTCATTAAAAGTCTCATGCACTATGATATTTAGCTAATTCCAACCCAATCCAAAGGCATGGCAAAGAAACAAATGGAATAAACAATTAATGACTGACAATCTATTACACAGCCAGTAGTGTGTACCGTCAAAGCTCTTATCTTGCCAATATAAATTGCGTGTTTCCAAATCAGCAGACGCTACCAAGAAAAAGTAAAGTAAAAGAATCAAAGCTGCTTTTTGTTTTCCTGTATGGTAGATTTACGTTTTTTTTATTTCTTTGAATTAATAATTCTGCTATCTTTTTTTATTATGCCTTAAGCAGTCATCTAGTTTCAAAGAACTGCTGTGCTGGCTCTAACTCCTCTGCAGTAGAAAATACCTTATCACTGTAATGATCTAATGGTTTAAAACAGGGCACTTCTAAGCTTAATGGAGACTCATTAAGTATTCAATCATTAGACAATGCTGTTTGTGATAAATATACAATTATGTCCATATAATGCACACTGTCAATTACCAGCATGGATTGAAAGGCACACGAGCCAGTAGCCATATGTATCACATCATCTTGAACAGTTTTACCTTAAAATATTGCTCTCCTGCTATGATTTGTAATCTATGTAGGATGATGTTGTTTAGTTTCCAACCCAGGTATTTGGTTTGTATTTGGTTTCTGTAGAAAGGTTGTCCTAGTTATCCTGAATAGGGTTTATGGATATATTTCCTTACATAAAACTGGGCGCTCAAATGAGCTGGGAACAGATCTGTAGAAAAGGAGATTAGAAAGATTTCTCTCAAAGGAATTCTTGAGATGAGTGGAAACTGGGATGATTTCAGTTACTTCATTTGAGCCTTCCAGTCTGTGAATTTGATAGTCTGTATTAAGATCACCACAGAGGAAACCATGTGTGCCATGTATTTGTGTAATACTGTAATACACTATTGCTATTACTGGTAACAAGTTATAAGTTTTTTATAGTAAGTTTGCAAGGCATCAAGAGTGAGGCTTGCCTGGCTTGCTCTACCTGAACTTGATTGATTTAGTGGAGACATTAATTTGTTTAATTAATAGGTGTCTATGGCTAATTTGTTCTGCTTCTATTGTCTTTGTAAAATATGAGCATAGTTTTATACAGAGAGCAGGACCAAGCTGTTATCAATGTTGTTGTACAGAGAAATGCAGGTTTGGTTTAACAGCAGTGGTCTTGAGATGAGAGATATGGCACAGATGAATGCAGGCATGGGATAGTAAGAAATGGGACACAGCCTGGCATTGTGTACACCATTACTATAAACACACAAGTGGTCAGTTGAAAATACAGTCCTGGGTTTGGAGAGAAATAGGTATAACAAATAGAGAAATACTATATAGAGCATGTAAAAGGCATAATATATAGTAAATGCAGATGTAATGTGGAATTGCAGAATAATGTATAAAGGGCTAGGCATAAAAAGTATGTTAAACATTTAAATTATCTAAAATGGATATCTATAGTGAAGAAACACAGATATGAAACATGAACATTCCTCCTGGCAAAGAAATTGACTACTCAACATCCTCATGCCACCCTAGAATAGAACCACTGAACTTAGGACTCAAAAGAACAGCAGAAAGAGCACCAGGAAAAAGTGTGTGTATATCAGTTTTAAATTAGTGGGTTTGCTATTATTATTATTGTAACATTGTTTGAATATTTTCTCTTTGTATAATAGTTACATCTGAACTAACAATACTACAGATAGACTGTTAAGACTTTAATTATACTAGACATAAATTCTTGGCTCTAAGTCTATAAACAGGCATTTGAGCATAACCAGGGCATTACCACTAGGAATGCCAGTGCCTTAGTTGTCTTTTTCTACAGCACATCTCGCAATGTCTATCATCTAGTTGGAAAGTAACACCTTCCATACACACAGTTATTAATATTTTGTAGATTGCTGTTCTTACAGCCGAAAGGTGGTGGACTTTCTGAGCTACAGACAAGGGCTAAGTCAATTTTTCTTTATTGTCCAGTGTAGTAGCAAGCATTGTCCTTAAACACCAAATCAGTCTATAAGTAAGTGTTCATCCCTCAATACTGAAGTCATGCATTATCAAAATCAACCATGTAGCTGAGAAAAAGATTGACCTCTTAGTACGAGTTACATAGAGTTGGTTATGTGCTAGAAAAATGCTTATTTCTTGTAAGGGTTGTGATGTGGTTTTGTTGTTGTGTCAGCTTAAAACTGGATCTTATTCTTGATGACAAACTCCCTCATTGTCTAGCATGCATTCAGGCCAGCTCATAGTCTGGTTTAAGCTTGAAGTTAGTTAGACAGTTGGCCCCCAGAAGATTATAGACCTATCTGAACTCAATACACTCGCATCCTGTCAGTATGGAGACAATTAGCTGGAGCTGAGTGAAAGGGAGAAACCTTGCTTGGACAATGAAGAGATGTAAGCTGGGTTCTTAATATGACATGAAGGTTTAAGAGTAAATGCTCTTGCCTTGCCTCACCTCTGCCTTGTTCTTATACTCCAATGTACCTAGTCCATCCTGACAGTTCATTTCCACCCTTCAGACAATCGCCTGTCTGAAGGCTCATGTGGGGCTCTGCAAGTTGCACAGCTCTGGTCTCTGACAGAAGGACCTTAATAGACAGGGCCACAGGGTTGGTATGCATTGCATGTGGACTTCTTTAGCTCAGGCAGAGGGGGATAATGCTCCTGTGATCAAAAGGCTCACAGTTTCATCCCTTCTGTCTCTGTACAGCTCCCAGTGGTTTAAACTGAACGTATCTGGCTATTCCAGAGGAATTACTCTGGTTTAATTTGCATAACGACTGTTTCTTTGGAATTGAAGCACAGATTTTCAAAGACATGTAAGAAGGATGAAATTGCTGAGTAACAGGGATGAATTTGTTCTAATGCTACTTGAAATTCTTTGAAGTTCAGGCAAGCAAAAGTCAAGCAAAGCACAATGCTACAGAATTAGTCTACATTAATCCTGAGTACTTTCTTGTTGATTTCTTTCAACTTCTTTTTAAATTGGTTGTGTTCTTGGTTCTCAGTTAGATAGCTGCTGTTAGGAAATACAGCTGAGCTACTTCCATGATGAGCTGAACAAGTGCCTAAAATGAAATGCTTTTTGTTCAGCCCAGGTATTATTGGCATGAGCAAACAGATTTCATAAGCAGATGCTTTTCTTTTCTTTGCTCCTCCTTCTAGCCCTGTGAAACATATAACAGGCCCTTGTACTAACACAGAAAGGATTGAGGAATAGAGCAGGTAATGACCTATTTTATCTTTTCTGAGATAATGACCTATTTTGTCTTTTCCAAGAAATATTTTCCCAAGGGCAAATTAATTCTTGCCTCAGACCCATTCTGCTTCCCCCCTGGGTGTGTTCCAGACCCTCTAACTGCATCTCCTGTACCTGCCTCTTATCCATCAGCCAGTGGAAACTTAATTGATCAAAATTGCAGAAGCAAATTAATGAATTACAAATTTATGATTGTCTTGTCCTAAGACATCCTAAGAAAACTCCTATGTGTACACTTTTTCTGAGATTAGATTCTGCAATGGTCTGATGAAACATTTGATCAAAATTGAGGATATCTGATAACGCTCATAACACAAAGCTCACCTCATGATATTGAATTACATGACTGAATCTGCTCCATCCAATTTCTTTTTGTGTCCATGATTTTACTTATATTTCCTTTTTTTTTTTAAAATTAATATTAAATTCAATCAACTTCTTGCAACTGATAGATTTCCCAAGTGTCTGTTTTGTGGATGACATTGATATATTTTGGAAACCATTAAAATGACAATTAAACAGAAAACAGATCAGGCACTTCAGTCTACTGCTGCATAAACTTTTGTTTCAACTTATATATTTCATGGATCTAAGGCCAGAAACTAGGCTTTTCTCTTGATTTCCCTGCCTTTCATCTCAGTACATGGATTATAGCATGCTTGGATCCTTCTATTTATATATAATTATATGATATATGGAGCTTTATAGTAAAGAACTCAGTGAAATATCTAAACCTATGTCAATTAAGACTAATGCCAAATCCAAACCAATATCCCAAAAGCAAGGAGTTTGCTAAAAATGGAGAGAAACTGTTCTCAATGAAACCTTACTTAGTAAAATCAAATCCAGTATAATCCTCTTACTAAGTAATATTTGACAGTTCAGTCATGTTTCTCCTGAAAGAAAGGACTTGCTTATTTTAAGCTCCCTGAGACACAGTTTGCATAATGATCATCTTCTCATAGAACTAGATTGATTTACCATTTTTAAACAAGTATCTCCATAAATAGTTTTGGAACTGGTGTTTACGTACTTGTTTCCAGATTCTATTGAGGCTTACAGCAGGACATGTTTCTCCCCTGCATATATGTCTGCCTCAACTTGTATGCTCTCAGTCTCAAGCCACAGCTGTACTCTTTGATCCATTTCTGGTCAGTTGTCAGTCCCATAACACCTGCTGCTCTGGGTCTCTAGAGATGAGGACAAGGCTTCAAGATTTTGGCTAAACAGAAAGAAATAGTGAATTTATAAAATAATTGCAGGAGTCTTGTTCTACTTATGCAGTAATATTCATTCATTCAATCAATAGAATGATGTCTAAAGCTATAAATGTTACTTAAATGATGCTTCATTTATAAAAGAAATGAGATTAAAAAGAAGAGATGGCGGTAGGAAAATAAAGAGAGAAGATTCAAGCTTTGATGGCATGGTCATAGAAATTCTACATGGAAAGTCTTATTATAACTAATTACATGTCTTCTTTCCTGTATTCACTGGTTATATGATACAGTCCTCTATTTAGATCCAGTAGGAACCTGTGTCTATGTTAACTTATATACTTCAATTCATTTTAGAGCAACTAACATGAAGTCTTCTCAGCAAGGCTTCCCTGTCTCTATAGCTATGTGCATTTGAATACAGTAGACGTGCTCCATCGTATGAGATGTGGCTTTGCATAACTGTCCCAATGAGGGATGGTAAAAGGTCTGGTTAACCTCATGTCCTCAGATAAATGCTAGTTTTGTGGTCCCTATGCATTAGCCCTTAAACCAGAAGACATTCCTTGTCAGATGGGAAAGGAAGGGAGAAAGAGTAGAGTTGCTTCAAAGCTTTCTTCTCAGGTATGATTGCATTTATAAGAATCAGGCCATGGTAATCTTGCTTAGTCTGATATCAATTGGTTTATGACTTTTCTCCATTCCACCAGTTTCTACTGGCATAGACATGAAAGGGTTATCCTGGCATCTAGCTCATTAAACATGCATCAGAGTTGAGCACCAAATAAATTTTAAGCCAGATTTCTTCAGATGGCTTAAATCTTAAATCTTTATCTTTCAGTCTCTTCTAGAATCTCTGGGCCTTCTTAAGCAATGTTTCATAAAGTACTTTTCTACTACTGCAAGAGGGGGCTTCAATTAAGTGTGTTGCCATGACTGGCATGGGGATTTGCTTTCCAGGTCTTCTCTGGTCTTGATCTTTAGTGTCACCTTCTCTGGTCAAACACATCTCTTTTGTTGCTTTTTAGTTTTTTTATGCACAATCATTCATCCCACAAGTATAGGATGAACTCTTGTCCTCAGACTCACTGCTGGTGAGGCAAATGACTGGTATTATCTCTTTAGTGCTGAGACTAGCTCCAACACATATAAAAACTCTTTTTACCTTCTCACAGGGTCTATGACAGCCCTTAAAGCTGCTGAAACCCAAGCAGCTCCCATTGGCTTTTTCTTCAGATCCTGTAACTATGTTAAATATATTAATTTAGTAAGATGGCCAAATCCTGTACTTGTAGTTGCAAGGGTAGGCTCAGTCTCTAAAAAACCAGACCAAGAATCTCTACAACTGTTTCCATGTCAGATACACAGAGTTATGCAGCTTGTAACAGGCAATACCCATGGTAAATCTGTGTCTGGAATCAGATGTCTTTGTTAAGGCCCCTAACTATAGCTCCCGTTGAATGAGGTGGCTCTGTCACTTGTGCTGGTGACTTCATGACCATCAATGACCATTTCTGGGATTTAGTAGTTCCTATTGTAGGCATTTGGGACAGATAAACAGTCACAGCGTTTTTTATGTTGCTCCATACCATGAAGAAAAATTGTTTAAAATGTCATGGTGTATGATTCCAATTATATGCCTTGCTGAGGAATTACAGCAATTTTTGCTGTCTCTGAACTGAGACCATCCTGTGTTGACCTGCTTGTCTCTGTGCTACTCAACTATGCCACTTGGGGTGACTATTGTTCTTCATCATTCTTCCCTATGCTCAAGGAAGGTGTTGCCTTTATGATAAAAAAAGATAAATAAGTGTTTTCAATTTCTTCCACTCATTAACATTGCAAACAACATCATTTAGCAATAGTACATCTGTGTGTGCATGTGTGTGTGCATGTATGTTTCAGCTATCTGCATGGGTACAGTGCTTGGCACAATAAGGCCTTTGCACTCCATCTTTTAGAGTTGCTTTAGTGACACTTACATACATGAAGAAATAATTTCAGAAATGAAACTTCAGGAATAAAAAATATTGTGTCTGCAAAGCAAATTATATTTTTTCTTTCTCACTCTAACACATTTCAGGAGCACTTAACATAGATGGCTGTGCTGGTTTTGGCTGGGGAGACTTTTCCACAGTAGCTAAAATGAGACTATGTTTTAGATTTGTGCCAAGAATGGTATTGATAATATAAAGAAGTTTTTGTTATTGCTGAGGAGTTCTTGTAGTGTTAATGCCTTCTCATACTGACACACTGGCAAGGAGATTGGGGGAGCATGGGAAGGTAGGAGGACACAGCTGGGACTGCTGACCCAACAGACCAAAGGGGTATTCCATACTATATGACATCATACACTGTCTTTATATCAACCCACAAATTTTCTCACTTTCTCACTCTCTTGTGTGAGGCTGAGCTGGAATTAAACCACAACAGTGGCCATACCCCAAACTTCATGGGAAGAATTAGGACTTTACAGAGACAGGTACATACCTGTATCATTGATGACCTCTGCTGAGAACTCTAAAACTGCTCAAAGGAATGCGTTCTGCAAGGGTACTTTCTTCACTTGGCAGTTCAAAACCATTCCAAAGACAGAACTTCTATTTTTTTGAGGAAAAAATTGATCCTTGTGAATAACATCTACTCTAGTTATATCATACATACTGTCAGCTTATATTTAACAGCATGACATGCATGTTAGCAGCAAAGTGAGTCTGACAAAATTGTTCTACTTGATATTGAAAGAATGATCTGGTTCTGCACATAAACTACCAGTTTGCTTTAGAATTGTTATTTGAAAAATAAATATTGCAAAGAAAATTGATTTCTTATTTCTTCTCCTACAGGAGTACAAGGACATAATCTCTACAGTACTTCATAAACTTGATTTGATTTTTTGAAAGCTCTCTCTAGTGTATACCTCTTACCCAGAAAAGGAGTTTAGCTCTTTTGATTGGAATATATTGTCTTCTTAAAAAGTAAAAGGAAAAAGAAATATCTAAAGTATAGTAGAAGATAAGTATATAATATTTTCTCATAAGTAGAAATACGGAAATACATTAACTATTTCCAACTGGGAAAAACAGTAAAAAATGGTCAGTAGCTCAGCTTGCTTCTCTTAGATAAATTTATATATTTATATATGGATCTAAAAAAGACATAGTAATTCAAATAAGTGCAATGCAGTGGGGAGAATTAATAAGAGATATTGAGTTGCAAGATAATTTGTGGAGCAGAATTGCCATCAATACATGATATTATGCTAATATAATCTGATTGGTGTTATTAAAAGAGTTTGAAAGTTTTCACTTAGATTTATATTGCTATTTAAAAAGACTTGCTTGATTTGGAAAGCTTGTCTGTCTGTGTCCTATTCCAGAGTTCCTACTCAGAGATTTGAAAAAGATGGGTTTGGTTTTTGCTATCACATTACATTAATTTCTGCTCTGTTCTCAATTCATCCCCTGTCTGGCTGTCATAGGAAAGCATGATGACCCTCCTGAATGAGATTGGAGATTATGATTCCTATAAACACCAATGCATCAGCTCCAAGAAAAGGACATACAAATGCTAAAAACAGTCGACCTGTATATATTGTTTATATGACTCTTTAGAAATAGACAAGACTTACATGTATTACAAACTTTAAGTACCTAAGCAAGCCATAAGAGTGCAGGTATTATTGCCATTGGGAAGGCATCATAGACATCATTATAGGCAATGACAAGACTCTAGTACCCTCAGAGGGTGAATCATTCCTCCTAAGACCAGAGTTGTTTTCTGAGTGTTCATGTCTAATATGGTTTATCTAATATGCACATATCTTGCTCAAATGATTAGACAAGTGAGCACAAGACAACTGTTCTCACAGATTCATCATCTCCACCAGCCACATAAATGAAATGTGATAAATCTAGGCCTTGATGTTTCAGAAGGCATGTCTAAAGAGACTGCCTAAGGAGGCAGGTGCTTAATGGCAAACTCTAGATACAGGCATGTGGAGGCATCCGAGTATCCCTAACTTACAAATTAAGGTTGAAGAAATCTCCTGTAAGAACATCTTGGAAGTGCTGAGTAGCATTCACTTCCCTCTAGACAGAGGACAAGAAGCCATGGACTCCTTCTGGGTCTTAAAATATCTCTTTCATCCTTATTTCTTGAGATGTTTCAGAACACAAGGGCTTGTAGACAGTGAAGGACTTACAAAGCAAGTAGAAGGCAGAAGTCTTTCTGTATTTTAACAGAGAAGGTGTGATGGCAGAGTATATATAATTTAACACAAAATAGCTAAATGGAAATAATGCATATACTATATTCCTAAGTTCTTTTCATTACTGTCTGATTTTTTTTTATTTAAACATTGAAAATTAAATTGTAATCAAAGTCTTAAAGATGACAACTGACCTCATATATGAACATAAATACACATAAGTTACTGCATGGCAGAAGTCCTTTCAAAGCTGAGGCCAAGAAGATAATGTAGTTCTGGGTTTATAGAAAATACAGCTGAAGCAGAAATAAAAAACATCTGCAGCAACACATTATCTATGACCTCAAGAAGAGAATGATGAACCTACAGTTGATAGAATAGAAGATAGAGAGCCAGCAGAAGAAATTTTAGAAGCTGTTGAAACAGGGGGCTTAGAAGATGAAATTAAGGTACTAGTCTAGACAAGTGTCTGGGAAAGCATTGAATAGAGCCAAAGGAGAGATGCATACTTTTGGCTCTTGCAGGGTGGTTAGGATGGAATAAGTGATATCATATGGAAAAAAACAATGGTGAAATCTAGTGAGATACTCAAAGAGCACAGGGAGAGCTAAGATCTGATACAGTATGCAAGACAGGGCAACCAAGATGCAAGGATTTCATGTCAGAGGAAGGCACAATGATGAGGAAGCAAACCTGAGCTATCATACAATGGAGTTGTTTACATACAGCTTAATCAGCACAAGGACTTCAAGGAATCTGAAGGAAACACTTCACCTCTGGGCTTGTTCTCATACCAAGGTTATCACACTGTGACAAAATTAGCTGGAAAGAGTAAGCTTGCCCGAGGTCCTATTCTGCTCTTTCACAGCAGAGTTTCTGTTACTCTTGTCACAAGCTGACTAAAGATTATCCTCGTTCCCCCAAGGTTTTATTTGCCTTTTCTTATCCCGCCTTTCATAATCCCAGGGTTTTGCAGGTGCCATACATAATCTTCTCTGTTATCAGGAAACAGCACTGCAGGGTTCCATTTAACCAGCAAAAGCTGTCATCTTCCATTGCTGCAGCTTTGTAACTATGAAAAGACAATTATACATACTGTGAGAATGCTGATGACTACACCTCGTAAGGCTGAAAAAATTAATAGTGACTTCAGTCATCTGGAGTTATGGTAACTTGAAAGTTTGAAGATCAGTGCCTAAGATGTAGCCGTGCTCCCCAAATAAATTATTTTGTTTGGGGTTTTTTTTGGTGAGGAATGTCATCAATTGTTGTTGCCTCAGTTTTGCAGATGTGTGCCCTTGCTTTGATATGCAAGTCAGATGAATAACTACCATATTTCTTTCTTGATATTGTGACTGATTGAGCAGCTACACCTAATGACAAACCTGGAAATATATAGCTATTAGTTGCATTAGCTGTCACAATTGTTTTTATTGTTCTTGTAATTATAAACTATGCAGAAAGACCATAATTATTCACATTAAATCACTGACATAATCAGAAAATAACATGTCTTCACAATATTAATAGATATCTTTTGTGAAATCTTCAGATCAACTTCACACATATTGCATTATAACCTCAAGTGTGTGGTCATAATGTGAAATGGAAATTTCACAGTGTCTTTGTACACCTTCATATAAATATTATATATAATTTGTCAAGGAAGTAGTGAGACCTCATTCACCTTTCCAATAACTGATGTCTTATATCTTCAAGAAGAACCTGAAGACAGATTTAAAAAAAAATAATAAAAAATAACACCAATCAACTGATGATGAAAACCCCACTTCAGGTTAATGTGCGCTCAGAGAACTGAGTCCTATCTCTTCTTTCTTCTAATGTCACTGGAATTTGCACATACTAATTATCAAAATGTGCCTGTGACACTGGTGGTATATAATACCTAGTTCTGTTTCTGACTGGGAATAGGCAGTGGTCAGCATGAACATCCAGATGCTGAATTCTGAAAGAATCTAAACATTGCTTTAGCATCTGTTTCAGGTCTTTATGCTGCTGGAGACCCTTTGGGGAGAAGGGTAACACACCAGACTTTTTCAGGACAGGATGAAGGAAATTAGTTCCCATCCCCAAAAAACCTCAAACAGAAGGTGTGAATGAATCATTATAACCATTTTGATTTTTGGCAGTGTAAGTGAAAATCCTACTGAAAGATTTGTTCTTTACATAAGGCAATCCTATACTCCCTTGGTACTCTTACAGTCTAAAACTAAGAATTTCTGTTTTCCTTTCATGAGCTAAAACGACCATATATTTCCCTCAGAAAAGCACATGCAGGACACTGAAAATGTACAGGGCCACATAAGGCTTTTCTTTTGTCATCATTTCCTTCAGTATAAATCATAATAAAATGGATGAAGGGCATCCCTATGTTAAAATTGCCCTGTTTGATAATGGTAAGGTCAGTATTTGCATGATTTATCTGTTTCATGAATGCTATGCATGTCAATAAAAACTGCCTATAGGCAGCTTTAGCCTGTGCACCTGACAGAAAAGCAGTTTTGTTTTCATTGTAGCCATGAATTGATTTGCTTGACTTTTATTAACTTTTCCCCTCTTTTGTTCATCTCTGAGGAGCTTACTAAGCGAAAGATTCACTGTGTCTACTGCAATCAAAATTTAAAAAAATATTTATTTCTGATGTATCATATGCTGTAATCATGCATGTCCAGACCAACCTCTGAATGAATTGATTCGTTTTCAGCCTTCTGGAATCTCACTTCTGAGGCTATGCTCATATATTTTCAAGCTTTTTCAATTTGGGGAAAGAATGATTTTATACAGTCTATAGACATACGATCACTTTAGATAGAGGAAAAAATATCAATACATTGTCTAAAGTCAACAAAGTTCAGAGTACAAATCTAATTTTGATTCATCTTCTAGAAGATCAGTGTCTCCCTGTTGGCTACAGAGGTACCAGCTTTCTAATTTTGGCATCCAATTTATATACCTAAAATAAGGTGATGTGATTACCCTCTGCAGCCTGAATTCATCTACCATAAATTAGCCATCTGGAGGTTTTAAATGATTCAGTATCAATCCATGATTCAAACTGCCTATCCTCAGCCCTCAGTCAACATCAGCATCTGCTATTCATCCAGATTTAGGCAAGTGAAAGTTCATAGATGCTTAAGCTGCCTATTTTGTTCATCTGAAGAACCCTCCCAACTCTGCTAAAGTTAGTTATCTAGTCCTTACTAAAGTCCAGTTGTGATTAATCCTCTTAAGGGCAGCTGTCAAAATTCTAAAACTCTGAATGTGAGCTAGATCTTAATTCTTGCTGAGTCGCAGACCTACATAAATAATACCCAGTAATGGATGGTCTCAGACAGAAACACTCATCCTGTTGTACTCAACCCTGATTTCCTCCATGCCATTTTGACCTTGGAGTTAATAGGTAGTGAAATCAGAGAGTCAGAAGAGGTAGTGAGACAATAGACGGATTTTTTTTTCCCTAGAATTTTTTAGACATTCTATGGCCATCAAAACCAACTATCCTTATAGTGGACGACATTTCTATTTTAATCAACTTCACCTTTTTTTAGTGTGATGAGGTACTGGCACACGTTGTCCAGAGAAGCTGTGGATGCCTCATCCTGGGAAGCATTCAAGGCCAGGTTGGATGTTGGTCTTTGAGCAACTTGTTCTAGTGAAAGGTGTCCCTGCCCATGACGGAGAGATTGGAGCTAGATGATCTTTAAGGTCCCTACCAATCCACACAAGTCTATAATTTCCCAATCCTGCTTTGGGCATCGAGATATCTGCATTTTGCCACTGGTAGTGTCAAATTCCAATAGTCATTTAACTTTTGTACTGGCCAGTCATCTAATGACTTGCCTTTCTTAATGCCCAGTCTGAAACAATTAAGATTCTGTCTGAGAGATGGGTCTCTGCTTGCAATAGACTTGGTTAAAGGAGGAGAAAGGAACATTGGCACTCACAAAAAAACTTTTTGCTGGCCTTCAATTGGCATCTGCACAGATCAGGTGAAAATTCAGATGTTTCATTCAGGATGAAATCCTACTGATCCTAACTATTGCAGTGGCCACAGAGAGGAATTGGCTGTTTGGCCTGAGGAAACAGCAGTACAAGGAAAAGCAGGCAGCTGCCCTTTAAGAGCTGATTTATTCCCCTTCGGCCATCTGACTTAGGAGAAGTGAATCTAACCTTGCTTTCATGTAAATTTTCTCTGATTATTTCTGGATAATTCACTGCTATCCTATAAAACTGTAATCTGACAAGTCTTAGAAATGCGCAGTCATTATATCACAAAGTCTTGTAGCAGTATGCATGACATCAGTTGGAAGGATCCAATGAAATGATAAAATCCAGGTACATGGTAAATCACAACACACTCCAGCATGCCTCTGTGAAACTCATTCGCATGGAAATGTGAACAGGGAACTTCATATCTCATCTAGAGAAAAGAATAATAAAAAAGGCTTTAAAAATATGTCACGAATAAAGATCCTGGAACATAGCTTTGTTCTTGTGCCTTATTATTAGAGCATACTTATGATAAAGGATTTCAGGTTATGAGGTGACTGTGTTTTGAACTTGCTGCATTATGCTTACCATGCAGATAATATGAGCATAGCTCTGTTACCAGGCAAAAAACCACCCCAGATGCATAGTTTCAAAACAGTACATTTACATTTGCTACTATCCCAACAGAAACAATAGTTGCTAAAACTAAAATTAACTTGATTTTTGTTTTTATTTCAGAAAGATATGCAACCATATGATATTCAGCCAGTATCGTCTAGATGTAAAGGCACAGATGTGGGGCATAAGGGTGTGATTATAACAGCAAAACTCTTCATGCTTAAGTTTATAATGCTACCTGAATAAACTCCTTCCATAAAAAAAATTATATGGTAGTACAGCACTGCACAGATCTTTCTGAATCCTCGAAACTCTTTGCCTGGATATTGCCAATTTAAAAGATGGTAATGTTTAGGTAAAATGCTACCTAAAATATTGCTTGCATTCCTATTCTCTTTTGTGGGTGTCAGCTTATTTGTTAGATGGTTTTCTTCCATGAGATAAAAAGCACCATCTTTGACACATGGTGGGCACCATCCTTGGGGAATCACAGTAGCATCTTACCTTCAGAACTGTCAGGTTAAAGTTGTTAATTAATGTATTTGAGTTTTTTCTATAAAAATCTTATGTTTATTTGAAAATACGACTTTTCCCTTATCGTGTTTACCTTCATTGCTGTAAAGCCAGAAGTTATTCTTTTCTAAACAACTTCTTTAAGAAACATGGTTCCCACTAGTTAAAATCACACCCTAAGGAGAAGATCAGCAGAATGTTTGTTGTGTCTGAGCTCTCAATGAAATAAAATGTTGTGTGGAGTGCTCCCTTACCTATGATATATGCAAAACTTTTTGAAGTCTGTATCTGTTAAAGCTTTTTCATCAACAGATTTACATTCATTGACCTTCATTTTTTATTATTCCCTCATTTATATAAGAGCAAAGAGAAATGCTATAAATTGCCTGTGGGCATTAAACTATCCTAGATGAAATCAAAGTAGTACTGTGTTTGTACTCTTGAGGGTGAAATACATGGCAAGATGAGTTTACTTTTCAGAGAAGAGTTATTTGCTTCATGTTCTGTAACTGACACGTTGTTGTTTATAGTCTTATGGTAGTGAGAAAAAGGAAGTGTTTGAATGGTGATGCATTGTATGTAAGGCTAGAAAGCTTTAAAACACTAGTTCAAATTTTTTTAAAAAGATATATATATATATAATAAAGATTTTTTGCATTAATATATCTTGTTATTTGAAGTTCATCGAATCATGAGCCATGAAAATGTAATAAAATGTCTTTTTCTGAATAATATCCCTAAAAGAGGGATACAATAGGAAAGAAGTGCAAACAATACTCAGTGGTATAGTGAGCACTAATGCTTCCTTAACTTGAGTAAAATGTGCTTTATGGTGGGAACTGTGTTTTATGGTGGGAACTAAGAGAAATGCTTCCAAAGATTGTTAGACATTTATTAAGACTGAAGACTATGCAATTCATCCAAATTTAAACAGTTAGTGACAAAGGACTGAAGGGAAACTTCAGAGTTAAACCCCTTTATTTTGCTCTGGCTGCTAGACAAATTCCTAGAGAATTATGCTGGAGATTTGCAGCCCAGAATCCAGAGTGAAAGCACAGCTGATTAGATAAGCAATATAAAAATGTTAGTACGACTAAATTATGTCTTGATCATGCTGTGAAAGCAGCAACAGTGTTAATTTCCATTTTAAATAACATACATAGCTTAGCTCCACTAGTTCTGTTGGACAGAGATACCCAGATTTTAAGAAAATGAGGTAAAGAAGGGGAGCCTGTACTGTTGGCATGGCAAAGTAATTGGCTACAGTAAACCTCAAATTTCATCACAAATTTAGTGTCAACAAGTCATCCAGATGATTAGATCCAAACTTGTACAAGACCATCTAATAAACAGAGTGTTCTAAATACAATGCAGCCTCTCAAAGTTACACAATGCAGGTTCTTAACTACATGGCAGCCTGTGTGAAAGGCTTTTCAGTGAGTCAGAAATCTGGCAAGAGACTTTGATTCCATTAGATGAAAAACAGAGGGGACATAGGAAACCTTGGAAATAGCAAAGGAATGGATTTAACTATAGTCCCAAATAAGAAGTACAAAACCTCAAAACATTTATCAATAATAAAATGGCCCCTTTCTTCTCCTGATCTTTGTAGACACACAAAACTATATTTTATTATACTTTGTCTCATTCTTACAGGTATTTAATAATCAAACTAAGATTTAAGTAAGAGGTAAACATTTATGTTTTTCTCAAGGGGTTGTGAAACAATGCCTCTCTTTTGCAGCTGCCAAGCTCTGGGAAGTTAGGTTTCACAGACCCATTAAGCACTGAAGTGCGTACCCAGTTTCTCCCAGTTTCTGCCAAAGATTCATCAGGGATGCCAGGTGCCTATGGCACTGAAATGAAACCATGTGACAACCCAGAACAGATGAGCTCACTAGAGAAGTGGGACAAGGAACCTGCGTTAGATTTTCATTTGCTATGTCTGGATGCCCCTGGGGATGGCACCAAGCTGCAAAACAATTTGTTTTGAGGCCACAGGCTCTAGCTGATCCTGTATGCATAGAAAACTTTGCATTTTGCTGACTCATGCTGTATGTTGCCATGCATCCCCAAATCAGCAGGCAGTAGGCATCAACAGTAGGAACAGTTATTAAAATGCGACTCTCATGTTAATGAGAACTAGCAATTAATGTGACACCTACATAAGGATATGGATAATTCTTCCAGTGCATTGCTTGTACACTCCCATAGGAACCAGATCTAACTGGAGTAGGAGAAGACCCAGTACTACCAAGAACTGCCCAAGCTAAAGTGGCAGTCTTTTCCTTGTATCCTAGATTGTTCATACAAAGATCAAGTCTTGAAAATGTTTGGAGAAAATCATGTTCCTTTTTCTAATAGTTAGTGCTCTGGAGCTAAGCGAATGATTCTGTCTTCCAAGACAATCAGTCTGGCAGATCTCACTGACACTTTGTAAAGAATTAAGCTTGACACAACTAAGTAATGTCTAGACATGAGAAATTGTGCATTGGCATCTTTAAAAGTGTCCTGAGGGTATGGAACAAAAGTTAGGAGCTTTATGCCCCTTGAATTTTATTTTTTTTTTTAGTGGGAAAGTAAGATCACAGAGCTCAGAGGCACAAAGTGGATATTCTTCTAATATATAAGTAGGAAACTGAAAAAAATCCTCCAATAAATATTATCACCTTGCTAGGAATTAAAGACTGCATTCCTTGATCTAAGTTTAGACAGATGCATGAACTACAGCTTTTGCTCTGTACAAAGGTCAGAATGCAGGCCCCAAAAATATTTTTTGGGGGAGAAGCATTTAATATAGCAACCAGAACAATCTAAAGCCCTCTAATAGCAAAAGAAGCACACAGCTAACACTGCTGATTAAGCCAGAAGCATTGTGGGCAGGTTCCTGTTGATCATACATTTGCATACTGGTTTTGAGCTCAGGGCAATGTTTACACTCGCCTTTACTGATATCAGTAAAACCAGGACTGTGTACAAAAATGGCATAATGGGAGACAGAAGGTCTCTGTGGTAATTAAAGTTCCATGTGGTTAGAGATCCATGAGCTGACACACTATTCTGCTTCTTCCTCCAGGACCTGGTGGCCAGCTCACCTGGGGTAACTCTAATCTGAGGACCAGTTGCATCTTTGCTGCTTTTCCATTTGCAACTTTGTTTTCTCCATCTTTAAGACCTTTCAGCCCAAAGAAAGTCTCAGTTCAGAAAAACATTTTGGTGTCAAAATTTGGCACAATTAACAAGAATGCAATATATGCTTAATTTTGACAGTAATCTTTACTAGTTTACTGACCACAGTCTTCCATATATATCTTTTTTTTTGGCTTTTATTTTGTTTTGTTTTGTTTCAGGGATTTTTTGTTTCTGTTTTGTTTGGTTTTGGTTCTTGGGTTTATTTTGTGGGGGTTTTCCATTTTTTCTTTTGGTATGGGTTTGTTGTGGGTTTTTTTCATTTGTGATTGTTTTGAGAATACTAGGAACACTAATAAAAAAAGGGTCAATACCCACTGAGACAGATTTATTGCTCATACAGTCTGTACCAGAACAAGACTTCCAGCTAAGTCATTCGGCTCTTCAAAGGATTCTGAGTGCACTTAGATCCTTCCCAGAAAGATGTGTGGGCACAGCTGGAAATATGGCACACACATACACACTCACCCTTTTAAAACAGGCACATGCAGTTAGTAATACAATTATTGTGTTAAAGGAGGGAGGGAAGAGGGAGGGAGAGAGCTACAGTATTGGGGGATGAAAAGCACAGGTGCATCTTTCTACCCAGGGGAGCATGGTCCAACCAGCTACCGGTGGTTTCACAAACATCTCCACTCCAGGAACAGGTCCTTTAGGGTACAAATTTTACTGAGAGTATGTCTAGGTCTCTGTGTCCTGTGCCCCCAGTTCACACAGATATTCCTGTGTGTGTAGAATACATGCTGTCAATGACATTCAAAAGATGTGAGCAAGGCAAAGTCTGTAAAAAGAAGTAAGATTTTTATGGGACCAACTAATGCAGTTGGAAAAACAATGAAACATAAAGGCTTTGAGCCACATGGAGCCTTGAAGAACAGTTTGCTTGCCCAGAAGTCGTCTGCTTTTTTTTCCAGCTACATCAGTTGATTTAACATGAAGGATTACCTCCCAGCACAAAACGGTGATTCTCTAAGATGTGGCAGCAAAGAGTCAGTGATGGTTGGTAGATAGCTTCTATGGGAAACCTATCTAACACAGAGAGACATTGTCTGAGGTCCAGAAATGAACTCATAATCACAGGACAGGACATACTTGTCAAATCTTATATTTCATTTGCTTTGTAGAAGAACATTGATAATTACAAGCCTTCTACAATCTCATGATAATGTGAAATCTTATAATAAAGGGGGAAAATCACCAACAATTTCCATTCTGAATCTCTGAATAAAGGGTGAGTAACTTTAAGGAAAAATTTATTCCACCTATAACATGCTGTTTTTATCAATTTAGTTCAGAGAACTTCCTGAAAATTAATGAATGTCACTGAAATGATTTTCTTGCTGACTCGGTGTCTAGGGGATTACCAGCCTGACAGAAGGAGGAAAAAAATATATACACACTCTTCTGGGTACAGAAATAATTTTCTTTTTAGTGTGTATAAACAAAAAGCAGCAATATTTTTTATTCCAGTAATTTGTAAACAAATATCTTCACTGACACAATAATTTTGCAGCTACCCAAACCAGGAATGATTGCATTATGGGATTTCCTTTGAGATGTGTAAATTAGAATTTCATCATAAACCTGGAATATTTGGTGAGGCTCTCTGCCTTCGCTTGGTTTCATTTATATATATTAAAAGAAAACAAAACCCCCATAAAGATCTAAATTAAGGGCTACATAGAAAACCAAGTTTTTTCAAGTATGGTTGCCTAGCATTTCAGTGTAACTAAAGTTAAAAATGATTACAAGAACAGTATCACATCATCTTGTGTCGTGCAAGCCTTCAAAGTAAAACTATGAGAAGAAAGAACTCAGCATGTATTTGTGGGTTTACAATAATAATAAAGAAGAATAATACATCATGAAGTAATGGATTTTTGGACCCTTGGTTTAATCATGTAAACCAGTACATGTTTCTTTGTCCATATTTGTTACAAATCAGAACTCACATTTCTCAACCAAGAGATGAATACTGAACAAATACAATGAGAAACATCTTGATCAAACAGGATTTCAACTTAAATGCCCAAAACAAATTATAGAAGTTTCTAACAGCAAGATCTTGAGATGGAGATTAAGTGATTTTCCCATAGAGTGTGGAAACCTGTCCCAAACATAGGATGGGAATTGAGAGATCTTTTATTCAACCAGTAAATTAACAAGACATAGATATATTTCCCATAATTTCTCTGTTGGACATTAGCAGCATCTTGGTGAGGTTTTTGGCCTTAGATTCAATGTGCTTGACTTCACACTGTAAATATCTACATCTGAACCTGTATTCTCAGCTGTGCATTTTGTCAACAGGGAGAAACAAGCTCTTTTGGAACATGATTCATCTTACCTATTGTAGACATCTGCTGTAGGCTAAATTGAATTGCCCTGGCAATGACTCAGTCTCTCTGGGATTGCAAAGGGAGTCTGGGGTGACCAACTCGGGTGAAGGGTTTTACAGAGAAGGCATCTAAATTTGAATGAATTAATCTTCCTCCATGTGTCAAAGGGGTGAAATGCCCCTAGTGAAGCAAGAAGCAGAAACAAAGTGGGAAGTGATAATTTGCTTCTGCATTTATTTTTTTATTTGCATATATGTCAGTGCAATGTTAACAATATAAAACATAATTTAGAGCACAGGTTTTGCCTGGATGAATTTCCTCTCATTTTTTCTGCTAAGGAATATTAGCAGTCCGTACAGCAGCACAAAAATTAGCAATGGGTAATGGAATAAAGGCAATATGCAGGCTGCCCTCTCCTCACTACTCTACAAAGAATCTGAGTTTGCTGTATACAAAAAGGCCTGGCAATAAATGTGATGCCTTTGCTGAATTTGAGGAAGATGATTATTCTTAGAACAGAGCCTGATTATTTTTTTTTGCCTAGCAAATGATGAGTAGATTGACTACTATAAATTATTAACTCGAGGCTAATTGCATAGGTTAGATGCTTAGTGAATAAATCAGAGCAGAACTTATCTTCACAAAGAGAATAAATAAAAGCAGCAGTGAAAACTACATACAATAATAACATTGGCTAGTCTTTTCTAGTTCATCCTGAGAATAAGAGTAGGAGTAAATAAATATATGAAACAGTAGAGAATTTGAAAATCAAAGTGAAGTTGCAAAATTAGTAAAAATCAATAAAGCTGTAATGAAAGACATTAAAACTTGATGAAAATATTTGCTGTTTATTATACTTCTGTGCTGGATGTCAGTTGGTGATGGCCTCACCAATGCCAGGTACAAGACGATGATCACTTCCCTAGTCCTGCAGGCTGCACTATTCTTGATACAGGCCAAGATGCCATCAACCTTCTTGGCCACCTGTGCACACTGTTGGCTCATAGTGAGCTGGATGTTCACCAGCAATCTCATGTCCCTTTCTGACAAACAACTCTTGAGCCACTCCTACCCGAGTCTGTATCCCTGCATGGGGTTGTGGTGTCCCAAGTGCAGGACCTGGCACTTCACCTTATTGAACCTCATGCAGTTCTCCTCAGCCCACTGATAAGTTTGTTGAGGTCTCTCTGTAGGAGCTTTCCTACCCTCAGGCAGATCAACACTCCCACCCAACTTAGTGTCATCTGCTAATTTACTGAGGGTGCACTCAATCCCCATGTCCAGATCATCAATAAATATGTTAAATGGGACCAGCCCCAATACTGAGCCTTGGGGAACACCACTAATCACCGGCTGCCAATTGGATTTAGCTCCATTAATCAAAGGTCTCTGGTCCTGGCCATCTAGACAGTTTTTTACCTATTGTAGAGTCCACCCATCCAAGCCACAAGCAGCCAATTTTTCTAGAAGTATGCTGTGGGACACAGTGTCAAATTCCTTGCTGAAGTCCAGAGACCAAATCCACAGCCTTCCCCTCATACACTGAGCAGATCACTTTGTCATAGAAGGAGATCTGGTTTATCAAGCAGGACCTTCCTTTCATAAATCCATGTTGATTGGACTTTGATCCCCTGGTTGCTCTGCATGTGCTGTGTGATGGCACTCAGGATGATCTCCTCTATGTCCTTGCCTGGAACTGAGGTTAGGCTTACAAGCCTGTAGTTCTGTGGATGCTCCTTCTGATACTTCTTACAGACGGATGTCATGTTTGTAATTTCCAGTCATCTGGAAGTCCTCCAGTTATCCAGGACTGCTGGTAGATGATTTTAAGTGTTTCAGCAATTTCTTTTGACAGTTCCCTCATTACCCTGGGGTGGATCTCATCAGGGCCCATGGACTTGTGAGCATCCAAATGACAAATCAAGTCATTAACCATCTCCTCCTGGATTACAGGGCCTTCACTCATCTCCCCATCACCAGCTTCCATCTCTAGAAGCTGGGTATGCTGAGGACAACCGGTCTTGACATTACAGATAGAGGTAAAGAAGGCATTGAGTACCTCTGCCTTTTCCTCATCCCCTGTCACTGCACTGCCCTCTGCATTTAGCAACTGATGGATAGAGTTGAGCAAAATCATAGGGAGAAAATGTCTGTGTGAAAAAGTCTACTTTAGGTAAGAAGGGGTGGAAGGAGGGGAAAATGTCCCAAATACATAGAAGTTATGACTTCAATCATCCTCCTTTCCAGTTTCTAAAATTGTAGCTACTTTTTCACAGTTAAGAAAAATATAATGAATGTAATAATTTCCTCAGAAAGATCTTAACCATAGTAGCCATTTTACACTGAAGATATTTGATGTGGTTTTGTATTTCTTTTAGCCACACTGTTTTATGTATTCCTGGAAAGCATTTAGTATTGCTTCACTGAGGACAAAATAAAAACCTGAACAGAGTAATATATGGATTACTTCATCTCTGAAGACTCAGATTCAGACTCGAATGGGATTTGTACAAAATCAGGAGGTACAATATTTGACTAAAGTGGTATTTCAGATCATGATTATTTAGATGCTTTAGGACCTATTCAATATGCTAGCTAATCTCTGTTTCATATTTTCATAATGCTGAAATCTTGCTGCAAAAGGATTTTATCATGCAAGTGCAATATACAATGTCAGACCAAAGTAAAGCACAATGACTCTGTCTTTCATCTCTAAAAGGGACTGAAAGCAGTCTTTTTCTCCTTTTCCTAGAGAGATTTGGAATGACTGAAATCCAAATCATTAGTATTCAGGTTGTTTATGACACTACAAAATGATGAAAGTACTTTGAAATGAGTAGTATCTTAAAGTGTGAGACATTTTGTGAAATTATGCATCTGTTTCTTCACTGGAAAATTTGTATGCCAGCCAAGACACAGCAAGGCAGAGAGACTGCAATTAAATCAGATAAAATTTTATTATGGTGTCCAGTTCAGGACCTCAGCAGTCCAGGTAAGAAATTTTTTAACATTTCCAGTGTACATAAAATATACTTTGAAAATTAAATTAGGGTATAAACACTCTCTGATAACCTACCCATATGTTTTTAAAATACCTGGAACTTGTAAATTGACAGATCTTCAAAGATATTTAGAAAAGGTTCTAAATATCTCATCTTGTGACCATGTCAATAATCCAATTCTTATAATAGTCGCAAGACAGATATTTACCTGAGTCCATAACAGCTTAGTTAATCACAAAACGGCAACCATGCAAAACAGAAAAAATACCTAGGAAAAGATCCAAGCCACTATTTTGATTAATTAAATATAGACTATAGTCAAAGAGATAGCCATTTTCAACCACTTGTCAAAAGCTCTTAATTGAAACGAGAAAAAAATAAAATGCTTAATTGCCAGGCTGAGAGCAGTCATAGCACTTTGTCTTCTTCTTGGTTCTTGGTTCAGAAATTACTTTCCAATGAAGGAAAATATGCACATACTTAAATTTAATTTCAGAGGCATGTTTGCATATACCTAAAATTAAGCATGTGCTCAGCTAATGAGCTCAAATGCATCTTCAAGGGTTAGAGTCCAACATCTTGTTTTGCATAGATTGTTCAGAGTTGCCTAGACTCACTAGTTTTATGAAATATTAGCACTGAGTTTTGTTCATCTTGCTTACATTATTACATCCACCTTTTTTTTACATATTTTTAACTAGTTTGTTTTCAGTCAGGCATGCATCATGAAAATGCTGGGTTTTGTCTCTAATTTTTTCTGTGTTCTTGTCCTGGTCTGATAAGACTTGGGAGTGTGTGATCAATTCCCTCAATGTGAATTAAGACACAAATGAGGTCAAAATGACGTTAGGGAGTGAGACTTTGTTATCGGTTACGACAGGAAAGTTAGAAAAGGGGGAAGCAAGTAAGATTTGGGATGGTGCTGCAGAGATAGTCACCACCATAGGTCCAGCAGCATTCTGATGATCCATAGCTGTCTTTTCTTCACTGGTGACTGTGCCCCATGCTCTGGATGCTGGTCCTTTTTACAGGGCTCTGTCAGGCACTAATTGGTCAGTTTCCCTGGAGCTGAGCAATTCCCAGCCTGGTGATCTTGGCAGCTGTAAGTGATGTCAGTTGTGGACAATGATGGACAGTGGTGCCTTGTGGTCTAGGTAGCTGGAGGGGATGTTGCTCATTATCTGGCAGATGGCTCTGCAACCAGAGGGTGCGGGTGGTGGACAGTGGTGCCTTGTTACCTCGGAATGTTACCTGGGTCATTATCTGTTAGCTGGAGGATTTGGGTGATGGACAATGACACCTACACATCTTGGCAGCTAGAGACACCCTGTGACTCAATAAGCCTTATAGCAAACAGTCCAGGGGTCGGTGTTTCCAGTCTCCTACACCAAGTCATCAAATCCAGGCAATGTTGAAATAAACACCTCTTAAATGTACCTTACAGATCTCTATAAAGGCATTAACTATGTGAACAATGGAAAATATGTAAATTAATATAATACTTGAAAATAGAAGGAGTCCTTAAATCAGGTTCTGATGATAAATGGAGCCATATACTAAGCTGTATGAAGTGTTAGTAAAGACTTCTGGTTTTCTATCAAAAGTCTGAAGAATATTATTTACTGCTGATACAAACATTTATATTATAGCTGTTTTGAAAAGAGTTTGGAAGGTTCATATAGTTGGAAAGAAACATTGATCAAGGAAGAGGGAAACATACTGCTGAATTTCTCGTTCTTTGATGAGAGGGAAATTAAAAGGCTGAATTCAGACATGTTCCCAAAGTTACAGATGACACATCCTCACAGAGTTATACAATGGCTTGTGTTGTAAAAGACCTTAAAGATCATCTAGTTCCAAAGGCCCCTGCCATGGTCAAGGACACCTTTCACTAGACCAGGTTTCTTAAAGCCCCATCCAGCCTGTTTTTGAACATTCCTAGGGTTAGATAAATGATACATCCTATGAGGCAGATCCAACATGTTGTATTTGAGTGGTATGATATTCAGCTTAGAAATGACTCATGATACAAATATCCATCTCCATTAAAGACATCTCACTTTGCTAAGTTGGTTATTTTGTAAATATGGAGGGGGGAAGAAGGTTTATCTCCAAGCCTGAGATTCACAGAAGTCAAGATGATGAGTGTTGGGACATGGAAAACAGGTGACAAATACCACATTGTGGCTGCAGTGGTATCTCCTGTATGAGCTCAGGCACCTGTGAGTAGCTGCAAATCAAAGTCCGCTGTTTCGTGGCTTAATATAGAAGAGGGGTAAAGTTGACATGTCCTCTTATTGCTCCTTGGATAATTTCTGAATTGTGGATGGTTTTTCTACAGAAAAACACATAAACATGACAAACTTCCCTTCTCTGCATACCCAACCAGCAGGCTACAGCTTCTTCCTTTCCTGGCTATGCGCTCATTCAAATTTAGCAGGCGCTAAATTCTCTGTAGCCTCTTGCCCTGGATAATTATGTGAGACATCAGAGCTGTGGGCTCCTCTCCTGTTAATCTGAAGTAGATGACTGCTCTCTGTGCTGGGAGAAAAGGTCTACTACCACTATTTTTACTGTATGAATTATGGTTGTAGTGAGTTAAGATGTAAGAATTTAATTGGAATCTTCCTGAAACTTAGGTCCATGGATAACTGTTTTCATAGCTAGACATAGACAAATATTTGTCGGGTTTTTTTTGTTTGTTTTAGGCAGTAAGTTCCATGAAAACTGAAATGCCTATCTTGATAGCATCTTTCAGTGTTCAGAGAAGATTTGTGCTGGAAGGTCCAATGCTTAACACATTTCAGGTACCTAAATCAGCTTAGATAGGTTTTACTGAAGTCAACAGGAGTGCAGAGATTCACCTGCAGCCTGTGGAGGAGATGCATGCTGGGGCAGGTGAATTCCTGAAAGAAGTCTGTGAACCTGTGCAAAGCCCAGCTGGAGGAGGCTCCTGGCAGGGACCTGCAGACCCATGGAGAGAGGAGTCCACACTAGAGCAGGCTTCCTGGTAGGACTTGTGACCCTGTGGGGAACCTGCACTGGAGTGGGCTGTTCCTGAGGGACTGCACCCCATGAAAAATGACCCATGCTAGGGCAGTTCATGGGAAGGACTCACACTGGAGAAGAACAGATTCACAGTAAACCACTTTCTGCATGTGTTACAAGCCTCGGCACAAGACAGATCTATTGGCATGTGAATATTGTGCCAAGATTATAAAAAATATAACAATTAATTCTGTTTTTCCTTTTTTTAATTATACCATTTATTTTAATGGCTGCACAGTCCCATTAACAGCAACCAGTCTCACCAATCTGTAGGAAAGGGTGATATCAACTGCTTTGAGCTAAAAAACTACAGAAAAGCTGAGACAGAAGAACAGGAGGGTGCTTTTTTGCAAACTCAGCATTGACATTCCCTTGCTTCATGCTCATGACAAGTCTGGCAATAGGAAGGGACACAATATAGATATGGTATGAGTGACATAATAGGAAGTAGTGCAAAAGTCCTCGACCTATATCATTACATCCTCAACATGGTAATCTCTGTTCTGTCACTGTACTGTCCCTGTGTAATATTACCAATTTCTCTTCTCTTCTCTTCTCTTCTCTTCTCTTCTCTTCTCTTCTCTTCTCTTCTCTTTCCTTGTTTCTTCCCTTCCTCACAAAAGGCAGTTCTGTAACACCTAAGTTTTCTAGACTGTTCCCTTTTCAGAGAAGCTACTTGAATGGGCCTGACCCCATTTCAATGTGGCATTGAATAGTATGGCATCAAGATTAGAAGAAAGCAAAAAAAAAAAAAAAAAAAGACAAACATTATACAATAAAAACCTTAATCATGTAGTTCTAACTTTAAAAAAGGTTTGAAAGTCTGTTGGTTTGTCTTTCCCATTTCACATGGTCCTGCTGCTAAAAAAACTTTTCCCGAGGTTCCTGCTGCATCTCTTCTATAAAAGATTCTCTTTGATCAGAATCCAGTGCAAGCAGGGCTTTTTTTTCAGACTTACAGAGGCAATGATTCCATATCACAGCACTGAAACTCTTGACAGCTCAGTGGGGGTGAGAAGAAGAAGCAGGATTATCTAAAAAAGAGAGAAAAAAGAGGAAGCAATTCAAAGTCAGGCCAAAGATGACAGGAGAATCAGGATAGCAGCTGTACAAAATTGTACTTGATCTCTGGCAGAGATGTGGTATGTAGGGGTGAATGACAACTTCTAATTAAAGTTGTGACTGATTACCATGTAAGAAATGACACAATTTGTTGAAGACCTGGAGTCGAAGATGAATCACTTTTATTTGTAGAAAATGCTAATTTAAAGTTATGAATTTTTAGAGGAACATCTGTGGCATTTTTTTATATATAAAATTCGCTCCTTAATTAAATCCTTCATTTTTTTCAACTGAAACTTTTAAACTGTCTTTTATCCAAGCACTGACTGTGCATTTCAGTAAATAAGAAGGAAGAAATACTGAAAACAAAATCTGGAAGAGACCTTGACTGTAATTCAGAAGCCCTCATTTGAAATTCCAGGAATGAAATAGTTTAAAAATACACTGCCTGTTGTAGTGTAATAGATTTACAGATCTGCATCATGCAACTCAGGATATTATTTTTCAGAGATTTTGGATTGTTTCCTTGTCACAAATGCATGTGAACTGAATTCATATCCATTTTCAAAGGGACACATGAATATGAGCATTATTCAAACACATGCTGACTCACTCGAAAGCACATTTTGGAAATGGATTCACACTGAGATTAGCCAGTTTCTATGCTGTTTTCTCCTGAGACCTGTCTCATCTGTTGTCCAAGATAATATTTTTCAGTGCAGAAGACTAAATTATTGTGACCTTCTACTGGTTGTTTCACATTTTTCAAGTAGGGCAAAGTTCCTGGGAATCTACCTGGTGCAGGGTTTTCTTAGCATGAAGTCTTTTTTTGACCAGATGCTGGTTTGACACCTGTTCCAAGATGATCTCATATGGAAATTCCCAAGAACAGCAAGGAATGTGTGGGAATACTTGGGTATTGCTATGTTTTCCCCTCAAGTCTCTCTAGGTACAGCCTAGAATGGCAAGAAGGGCCCGAGCAAAGCCCACATCAAGGACCACACCAGAGGTTGCACAGCATGGATGAACAGTGACCACTGGCCCTAATCAGGCCTCTGTAGGCTTTTCAGGGTCTATATGCAATCCTTAAGCCTCAGAAGAGACCAAGGTGATAAAGAAGATGAATTTACTCCTTATTCCAGCCTCTTCTCTACATCTGATTAGCTATTCCTGTGGCTCTAAGATACTCCCAATCCATCATGTCAACCCTATGCTTGCTAGTATAAATACAAGTAGGTTCCAAGTAGAAGTGTCACCTAAACATGGAAATAAATACGAGGTCCCATTTCAGTGTAAATATTAGCTATATACAGAGCAATGCATGGTGTTTCACATAATCTATTTATTTTCTTCTGTCAGAAGAAGGCCTTCCATGGATTTCAGTCAGATCTAGGTAACTGTTTCTGTCACCATTTAATTGGACAACCCCATGAAATACTTTGAACATTTAGCAGGATAGGTATAGCATAGACAAGGGCAGAAATACTAAACTGAAGGTGATATGGCACATATGAAGTCTGGAGTGAGGACAAACTCAGCAGTTTATACATTTACATTTCATAAGGATAAGTATTCTCTCTTTGAGAGGAAATCAGTCCTTTAACAGACATTTTCCTTGTTTTGAAGAATTTACTGGTTTCTCTGAATAAAAAGAATCAGCATGTGATGTCTCTATACTATTTTTTTTTTTATTTCTAAACATCTAAAACATAGTGTTCAGCATTATTAATAAGATCAGTATCTTAAAGCACAGTCACATAGAAAAATATTTTCCAAACACCTTTCTTCATTGGCTTGCTCCAGAATTCAAATGACTTTTCACACTTAAAGGTAAATCTGAGATCTGGGGCATTAGTTATCACATTTTCACACAATTCAGAGTTATTATAAACCTCTAGGCTGTTGATAGAAGATCTTAGCTTTAAAAACGTGAGAGTGGAGAGCAAAGGTTTTGCATATTTGCTTATGCCATTGTTCATGCTTATAGTTAGAATTACAAAGCAGAGAGTGAAACTGTGCATTTCTTTTGCAACCCTTTATATTGTGTCCTTACATAAACCACATTTTGAGAACAGTCAATAAAATATGAAGGTCAAATTTAAAATATATATTCCTGTGGGGTGTTTTTCTGTAATTACACATTATTATGTGTTACCAAATAAGTTACATATGCAAACACCATCTCTCCCTGTGAGAATAAGGAAACACAAGATTAAGGTAAAA
This sequence comes from Acanthisitta chloris, assembly GCF_000695815.1. Taxonomy (NCBI): domain Eukaryota; kingdom Metazoa; phylum Chordata; class Aves; order Passeriformes; family Acanthisittidae; genus Acanthisitta; species Acanthisitta chloris. Next base: position 250,106 of record NW_008689628.1, read on the forward strand.
TTAATGCACAAATATGAATGGACATCTGTCCAATGCTTCTCTTTTTATCTAGCCTAGGAAGGGTGGACTTGTAGCAGTTACAGTTTTCTGTGTCAGTGTAACTCAGAGCTGTGGCAATAAGATGTCTTGAACACCATTCTCACTTCAGCAAGGTCTGTACTGCACTATATTATCCATGATGCTGAAGCAAACTACAGGACAAAAAGAAAAATTCAGAAAACTTCCCAAAATTAGATAAAAATCTGGTCAGAAAAACCATCTGTCTTTTCTTATCACAGAATCACAGAATGGGTAAGGTTGAAAGGGATCATAGTGGTTTCATCTGGTCCAGGCTCCCTGCTCAAGCAGGGTTGTCCTAGAGCACATTACACAGGTCTATGTCCAAATGACTCTTGACTATCTCCAGGGAGGGAGACTCTACAACCTCTCCGGACAGTCTGTTCCAGTGCATGGTGACCCACATAGTAAAGAAGCTCTGCTTCATATACAGATGGATTTTCCTGTGCATCAGTTTCTGTCTGTTTCCTCTTCTCCTGCTGCCTGGATTCACCAAGAAGAGCCTGGGTTCATCCTCTTGACACCCTGCCTTTAGAAGCTTATATACATTGATGGTGTCCCCTCTTGCTTGTCTTTTCTCAAGGCTTAACAGGCCTAACCCTCTCAGCCTTTCCCTGCTCCAATCCCTTAATCATCCTTGTTGCCCACCACTGGATTCTCTCTGGGAGGTCCATGTCTCTCTTGTACTGAGGAACCTAGAACAGCACACAGTATTCCAGATGTGGCCTCACTAGGGCTGAGTAGAGGGGCAGGATCACCACCCTGGACCAGCTTGCAATGTTCTTCCTAATGCACCTCTGGATACTATTTGCCTTCTTAGCCACAGGGGCATACTGCTGGCTCGTGGACAGCTTGTTGTCCATCAGGATCCCCAGGTCCTTCTCCACAGAGCTGCTTTCCAGCAGGTTGGCCCTAAGTCTGTACTGGTGTCTAGGGTTATTCCTCCCCAGGTGCAGGACCCTGCATTTGCCATTGTTGAATTTCAGGTGGTTCTTCACTGCCCATCACCACAACCTGCTGAGGTCCTTCTGAAGGGCTACACAGCACTCTGAGGTATTGGCCACTCCTCCCAGCTTCACGTCATCAGCAAACTTGCTGTGGAGGCTTCTACCCCCTCATCCAAGTCATTGATGAAATTAAACAATACTGGGCCTAGTATTGAACCTTAAGGTGACAGGCCTAGTCACTTGTCACTAGTGCCAGGACTCCAACTAGATCCAGTGTTACTGATTACAACCCTCTGGAACCTGTTGCTCAGCCCATCCTTAAACCACCTCACTGTCCATCCAGTTCACGCTTCCTGAGTTTGCCTGTGTGCAGGTGTTGTGACAGTGCCAAAAGCCTTGCTGGAGCTGAGGTAGACAATATCCTCTGCTCTCTCATTATCCATCCAGGTAGTTATTTTCATTGTAGAGGGCAATCAGGTTGGTAAAGCATGATTTATGATTAGTGAATCTATGCTGACTACTCCTGATCACCTTCTTGTCATGCGGATAGAGATGGTGTCCAGAATTAGTTGCTCCATCATCTTTACGGAGACTGAAGTGAGGGTCACTGACCGGTAAGTTCCGTGAGTCCTCCTTCTTGCCCTTTGTGAAGACTGGGAGGACATTTGCTTTCTTCCAGTCCTCTCCTGATTGACACAACCTTTCAAAGATTATAATGAGCTGCATAGGGATGGTCTCTGCTAGCTCTCTCCACACTTGTGGATGATTCCTCTCAGGGTCCCTGGATGTGTGGATGTCAGGTTTGCCTAGGTGTTCTCCTATCTCTCCAATCCTCCTTGATCAAGGGAAAGTCTTTCTTCCAACATTCCTTTCCATGGTCTCCTGGGTCAGAGATTTCTGAGGGTTGATCTTGCCAGTGAAAGACCACAGCAAAGAAGGCGTTCAACAACTCTGCCTTCTCTGCATCCCATGTTATAAGGGTCCCCCCTCCATTTAATTATCAGCCCACATTATCCTTTGTTTTCTTCTTGTTATTGATGTATTTGAAGCTCTTCTCATTGTCCTTGACATCCCCGGCTAGATTTAATTCCAGATGGGCCTTGGCCTTCCTTGTCTCATTCCTGGTTAGTCTGACATCCTCTCTGATGTGGCTTCTATTACAGTCAGTAGTGAAAAATAAGCAAAATAATTTGGGAATCCTTGGAATATGGAAGTGACATTCCTTATGTTTCTGGGAGAGAACCACGACATATCATCATAAACCCTGGTCATATAATCTCATGTTTAATTTCCTTTTGGAAGGACTTTTACTTTGGAGAGAGATCGAATATTATGTATTTGTATATCCATTTGGTTTTGTCCAACATCAGTCTGGATTTATCTCACTATATTTAGGCCCATAACTAAAGTGCCTCAGTTAACAGGTAGATGTTTGTTGACTCTCTCTTCCAGAGTTCAGATGGGATTAATCACCCTTTGGCAATGCTGACCTCTATTCTTTACTCTCTGAGTTTCTGAGGTACCAGGAAATATGTTTGAATCATTTTATTTAGCAGTAGAATTTCTTTCTTCCTGCTTACATGCTGGTATACTCAGAAACAGCAAAATTTTGTTTCATGAACTTTCAGTTTTATTTACTTAATCAAATTCTTCCAACATCATTTGATATATAGGTTGACAACTGAGCAGCATTTCCTGCACCTATTTCTGCTTGAGTTCCTCTTTCTCAGATATTGGTGACTAGAAAAATATATTCTTGCAGATTAATACTCACCAGGGTCATATACAGTAGTACTAGTGTTTCTCATTCTCTCAGTATCAGCATCTTTATATAGCAATGCCTTGCTAGTTTGGGGCTCATTATGCAACAGTTATTTTTGCAGTTATGCAATGTTCACAAGAATCTCCTTCACACAGCATTTAAATTAACCTAAGTTCACTGCAAATTTGAAATTGCCTGTGTTCATAATTTTGTAACTGAAATACTGGTTTTGGTTTTAGTTGAATGTTTGAAAGCCAAAGCACAAGTGAAACCTACAGAGAAGAGAGGATGAGAAATACTTTGTGTTCTTAATTTACAGCTCTGCTAATTCAACCTGAATTCCAACTGCTAATTCGAGTTATGCTCTCTTAAATCTCATCACCCATGTAGAAGCTTCTGTAGACAAGATATCAACATCCCTGTCATGATCCACCTGTAAGGGACATGATGTTCATTATCAGTTCTCATCTGGCTGAACAAAGACACATGATCATGTGTCAGGGAATTTTAGGTTTTATAGTACAGTCACCATAATTCCAGCATCCAACCCAATATTTAGACCCACAAGGTTTAAATAAGCTCTTAAATTTATGCAATAGGCTTTCACAAGAGTGGAGGATAACAAGCCCTTACTTTATACAGTACAGTATAGTAGAGTAACTCCTCAGTTTCCACAACAAACCTCTTAAAGGGGCTGGCTCACAAGCCACACCACCACTTTTTGCAATCATCCCGCTCCTACAACAAACTTCAGTAAGGAGTACAAGGGTAAAGCATGAAAGAAAGAGAAAGACAGAAATGGGAGAGAACTAGCACAGAAAATCACCAGTCCTTAGATCCCACGTTGGTCCTGCTACACAGATATTCTGGAGCTGGGGCAAAGCATGAGTGAAAGACAAAGAGAGGAAAGAGAGAGGAAAAGAGAGCAAGAGAGGGGTCCCAGTCCTCTCCCTTGTATAGGTAAAGTGGTGCAGCCTCTTCCATAAACTAGATTTTTTTATCTGTTCTGTTCATGTGTGCACAGGACCTTTGAGCCCTGCTGAAGGGAGTGAATTAGGGTTGGGGGGTATTGAGAAGGAGTCTCCAGGTGAAGCAGGAACAGCAGTGCCGCACCTCTGCAGGACCCTCTGACCTGATCACATCTTACCTGTCATCACAGTCAGAATGTTTGAGGCAGAATATACTTATGTCTGGTCCTCCGCACACCCCTCACACAGACCTCACTTTGCAGTAAGTTTTTGCAGGTGTCATTGGTTAGTCCTGCATTTTTAACTTCGCCGAGCATCTCTGGTATGGTGATGATAATGCATGCCAACAATCCAGAATTGTAATTAATGTATGGATTTTTGTGCTTTCTGCAGAAAAAGCATAATTTCCCAGGAGTCCCAGTGGAGGTGATTCTGAAGGCACATGGGAACAAACTTTGCACATTATATTGGTGCAAGTTTTAGAGGTGGCCTGCCCCTTAAAGAGGACATGTTGTTTTGCCTATTTAGCACTAGGCTTGTTCTGGTACTTTAAATCTTCAATGAAAGATCAAAAGACATCTCTGTGGAAAAAGACATTATTTTTAAAAATAATGAATATATTTCCAGATAAATATTGAAAATATTCTTTATAAAAGGGTAATATTCTAAAAAAGCTGTAAAATATTCATTCTTCCAAGCACTGAATGCTTCTTTTAGGCTTTCCCCGTATCATACATTTAAATAAAATATGTAAAGCTGACATTTTATGTCATCTCTATAAAATAGGGCAAACTCATAAACCAGTCTGAATGCAGATGATAACAATATACAACTTTGGTTCAGAGAGCACATATTCATAAATCCAGAAGTGCATTTTGCAATTCAATCCCTTATACTTGTCAAAGCCTTCTTCTGCCCTCTCAGGATAAAGGTCTCTCCTTAATTCTATGAAAACAAGAGTTGGTGGGAAACACAGTTTTGATGGCTACCATTTTGGATTATATCACAAGGAGATTGTCTGTGCAAAGGTCATTGCCTTGTGCAAGGTAAGCTGAAGAGCTGTGTTAGTTTGGGCTGGGATAGAGTTAACTTTCTTCACAGTGGCTAGTATTGGGATATGTTTTGCATCTGTGCTGAATACAGGGTTGATAATACAGAAAGAAAACTTGTGGGTTGAGATAAAGACAGTTTAATAGGGAAAGCAAAAGCCACACAGACAAACAAAGCAAAACAAGGAATTAATTCACTGTTTCCCATGGGCAGGAGGTGTTCAGCCATCCTCAGGAGAGCAGAGACACATCGTGCATCACAGTTACTTTGGAAGACAAACACCATCACTCCAAAGGTCTCCCACTTCCTCCTTCTTGTCCCCACTTAATATACTGAACATAATGTCATATGGTATGGAATATCCCTTTGGTCAGTTTGGGTCACCTGTCCCAGCTGTGTCTCCTCCCAGTTTCCCATGCACCCCCAGCTTTCTTGCCAGTGTGGCAGTATGGGAGGCAAGCAAAGGCCTTGATTCTGTGTAAGTTCTGCTCAGCAATAACAAAACCATCTCTATTATCAACCTTTATTCAGCACAAGTCTAAAACATATCCCAATAGTAGCCACTGAAGAAAGTTAATTCTATCCCAGCCCAAACCAGCACAAGAACACAGAGAAACTCCCTTTTGTAGGGTTGTATCAGGCTCTCTTCAGATCAGAGACAGGAAAGAACTCATCAGCTTAATTCATTAACGAGCAGTGCCTTGAGTGGGCACTCTTTTGGGTGCCATTATCCTGGGATATTTCAATTCATACAACAGTGCCAGCACAATTCAGATTTCTCAAACACATTCTTCTGACCGGTCTTGCATTTTTGCTCCTTCATTTTCCACTGATGGAGGAGATCCTTGATGAGAAGAAGGATACAGTGAACCCCACAGCCCATAGTCAGACTTGAAAATGAGGAATGTGAAATGGTAGAGCCTGATGACACAGCTGTATAAACTACAGATACCCTTGGTGGAAGCTACATGAATCCATTGCACAGACATGATTCATGCCCAGACCATCCAGCTAGCATGTTAGCTGATTCAAATACTACTGCAGAAAAAAAAAAAAAGTAACATCCAAAACAAAGTAGGTATGGTTGGCTATCTGTCAGTATCTGTGGCCGCCAAGATTAGTTTTGATCATTAACATCTTTCAAGCAGGTTAGACATGAACAAGGAATAGTTTGATATCTTTCCTTTGCTGCCAAAGCAGTCCTGAAGAGGCCCACCAAGAGATGTATGTAGGTACATAACTCAAACAGTAATAGGGAAATTCCCAGAATGTCATGAAGAAATGTTACAGCTCTAAATGACTATGCAAAAAGGTTTTGACCCCTTGATTCAGATTCTGAAGTTTATGCCTTCTGTAAAAGCTGAGGTAAGGGAGAATCTCCTCTAGTTCAAGTGCTCAGGACACTAGCAAAGAATTTCAGTTGCTGTAAACCAAAGTAGCTGGAAAATAGTAATTTGCAACATATTATCTGTATGTGCAAGGCAAACAGAAAGGTTTACAGTGAGATATCTAGCTGGCCTCCTGTGGCCAGCATTCCCAGCTAGTCTAAATCAAGCACAGCTGTCAGCAGAGGTGCATCGCTTTCTGCTAGCTGAGAGTCTCACACAAAAGGTCCAGTAATGCAGGATTGATTTTCATTATTTGATGACTTCCAACTGCATGTTTTCAGATCATAGGATACTAAAGTCTTTCAAATTATTATTATTATGGCCAGATAGCACATGACAGTGATAACCTGGGAACTTCACTACCTTCTCCATCGTTGTTGTGCTTATTGGAAGTGAGTTACATTTGTTTGTGAGGTCTATTTTCACACAGGCCTTCAAGTTTAGAAGGGATCTCATCTAAATGCAAAATTAAGGTAATGATATTATTTTCCTTAGACTGGGAAACCAAGTTAACTAACAGTTTTAAAGGTTTTTGACATGTCAAGATAGAAGGCAGGTACAACCAGAATGTATCTTTATTTTCTCTAGCATGATCTAGCCCCATAACTTGTAATTATTCCAACATCCACATTATTAAAACCACATGTTCTGGTTTTGTCCATTTTTATGTTTTCAATTTAAGTTTTATAAATTTTCTAACAGGCCATTCTAACTTTCAGGATCTAACACAGTTGGTAAATCTTTAAATTAAATTGCCTAGAACAAGGAACTGTAGACAGGTGAGAAAGTATCAGTTACAGCAAATATAGGATACAGATGTTTATAGAGAATAAAGAGAAAGGGACAGATCTTTAAAGAGAGTTTATTTCATACTGCATTTTATGAGTCTTTTAGAAAAGTTCAAACAGTTCAGCTAAAGATTTGCTCTGTAAGGCACTTGATTTTAATAAATATACTTAAGAACAGAATGACAAGTAAACAATTACTCCAAAGCCTCCAACTATTACTCCCAGATTAGCATTTTGTTAGCATCATTGACTTAAGGAATAAGGATAAAAAAAGAAGCCATGACTTAGGAGAATATGAGGAGATACTAGTTTTTGTAGAAAGCAAAACAAGAATTTGTTTTATCAATGAAAAACATCCATAGATCTTACAATTACCCATATATTCCAGCATCACAAGCAATGGATTTTGATTCTATCCACAATATGGAGTCCTTCATGGGGAAAAAAAATCTCTTTTCTCCTTAAACACTGTTGCCATATACAAGGAAACTTATCCTGACCAAGCTGATTATAGCTGTACTGCACTCATTATCTATCATTACATTCCTGAGCAAAATAGTATGGAGTTAAGCAAAGATCAGCTACTAATGAATACAAATCAATTTAATATTCTTGATCCAACAAAGAGGTTTTAAAAAATCTCAGAACACAGTATCATTGGTGACTTATACAGGTATGAATAGAACAGGTTGTCCAGGAAGGTGACAGATGCTCCATCCCAAGAAACCTTCGAAGTCAGGTTGGATGGGGCTCTGAGCAATCTGATCTAGTTGAAAATGTCCTTGTTCATTGCAAGGGGTTGGACTAGATGGCCTTTAAAGGTCCCTTCCAACCCATATCTTCTATGAAGGTCAGACAGATGTTCTAATTTTTTCTGTATTTCCCTTGAAACATTTCAATTCATAAGAACCAGCATATTGCATACTCACCTTTAAGAGGTGTTCCAAAGGAATGTGCATGTGTTCAAAAGGAATGTGCATGTGTTCCAAAGGAATGTACCAAAGTAGCCTTTTCTAAAAAAATCCATACATGTAATGAAGAGCTATGGAAAACCTCATTTCTATGACTGCCTGTCTGTAATCATGTTACAACCTGCTATCTTTCCAGCCTTAGTCAGAATCCATGTGCCGATACAAGGGAAAATATTCAGAGGTCATGGATTTAAGTGTTAACCACACAATGCTACTGTTCCTCACTATAACTAACCAAATCATCACTACCCATGTAGCTCAAAGCTTGAGCTTACTGAACTCATGGATGGGGAGCTGGGGCAGAACCAAAATAAAAGATGGTGTGACCTGTGGCAACAAAATACTGCGATACAATCTCAAGGTTAACTCAGTGACTAGCATTTCATGAACATGGCTTCTTACCAATATCAGCTGGTTCGAAGCTCTTAGTATTTCATACATTTGTACCGTCTACTTTGGAAACAGAAGTATAAGTGGAAAAGAAATCTTCCATACTCTGCAATTTCCACCTGGCCTATAGCACTGAAGCACGATTCCTCAGGACTGTTGTCCATAGCAAAAATACTGCAGCACATTCTTGACACAGTATATTGCTTGCCTAAAGCTATCAAATTGGATTCATGGCCTCCATCCTTATCTTCAAGGCCCATAATATCCCAGAAGTACCATTCAAACATCAGGTATTCAGCGTTCTTAACATGATACATATATAAAATGCATCATGCTTATAAACAGGATTCAAAATAAACCTCTGTTCACAGTCTGATTATGATAGAAAGGTGGTGAATTTAGCCAATATGTTTTATGATGTCTTTATAGGCAGCCAGGTAGTCTGCTCAACACTGTAAAGCCTATGTAAAACAATTGACACTTACTATCAGATTGGCTTCACGAGCACTTGAAAACAATATGGTCCCTTAAGATTTCCTTACAAACATAATAACAGGGCATCTTGTCCCATACTCTCTTCTTGCAAACATTATTTTGTCATTCTTGAAAGAAACAGAGAAAATAAAGCCAAGATGAGAATTTGACTGCTGATGATGGTAGAATACATTTAGAAATATTAAAAAAAAGAAAATCTGTAGTACAATAATTGACATACCAACCATTAAAAGGAAGCGTGGAGTAATTAATGAGACAGCAAAGAGCTTCTATCATGGAAAAGGACAATAATGACTGCATCTGTTCTATAGAAAGGATATTGTAAACTATGCCACTGAAGACTAAAGTTCCTGAATTTGTTTTGTTTACTTGCTAGTTGTTATATGAAATGTCATTTATAGGAAGTCACACATTTTGTACTGCTTCATAAAAATTTTCTGCAATGCAACACATTCATTTTCAAGCATGGCTTGCACTAGGGTAAACAGGGTACCAGTAAAGAAGATTCTACATTGTGTCTTAATCAAAACATTAGTAGATCTAATGAAAACATTTTTCTTAGAAAAAGGTCTGCCTACAACTCAGCACCTAGAGCATCCTGTTGAGAAATAGATTAGAATTGGAGATACAAATCGAAGTCCCTGAAATATAAAAGCATCCACAAATAATAATAATAAAAAATATATGACACCTATGCTTCTAGAATCTCCTCTCACAGGTGAAAGATTAACTAATGGGCTGGATTCCTTCTAGCTAACAGACAGAGGTACTGTTATTGCAGATTGGGAAAATCTGTCATCTCTCTAGAGTTGATTGGAGGCATCTATTCAGTTGGCTCTTGAAATGTAGATGGTTACTGGGCAGCATCCCTATCTCTAAGGTTCAAGCACTTACATTTCAGTAAGGCAATAACAAAGTTAGGCAGCTAATTTAGGATTAACTCGATTTTACCTGGTAGAGAAATAGTAGTTTGCACTGACAGCAGCTCATTTTGACCACATGGTTAGATAAACTGTATGCCTCACTTATGATTTGCGTAAGTCTTTATGCCTGAAGTGCATATATGCCATTTTAAAAACCTGAACTAAAATCTGATGGAAATTCTGGTTATGAAAAACATAGCAACAGCTACAGTTTATTATGACAGCATCAAGCTTCAGAACGTAGGTGTAAATCCATCCTTCACTGACACACAGTTCTCATCTACCATTGTCATGTCACTGCCTGATGCAGTAGCAGCTGGATCCAAGAGAAATTCTTACCATCAGTTGTCTATAGCCCAATCTTATGCATTAGGATAAAAGGTACAGGAAAACATAAAGGATGGATTTAAACCAGGAGTTCTCTAACTCTTTATGTCAATGGTGAAATGCATTTCTCACAGTTGGCAGTGCAAGTTTAGCATCAAACTTCTCATCAAAAATACTTTAAAGGATAGGTACATTCAACTAACATGCTTAAAGTGATTTTTCACAAACTTTAGTTGAAGAACTATGTTCTAGATTACTATGATATCTCAAATGAGCAGCTAGTGACAGCAAATTCATGCATACAACTAGATGATTATGTATAAAATATGAATTAGTGCTACACTGATTGAAGACTTCCTCTAAAATTAAAACAGCAACAGTCCTTCTCCAGTTGTACTTCTGTCATCCTAAAGAGATTTCTATTTCATACATGGGCAGCTCTGCTGGCTGCAGGAGCTGTGTGCTGAACATCTCACACCGTCAAGAGCCACAAAGCCACAAATACCACATAACCATAGATGAAATATGGTGTGGGCCAGGAGCACTTCACAAACTGGAAATTATTACCCATCCACAGGGAACCTGACATTCAAATTATAGGACAGGGACAGTGTAGACAAGCATGATGGACCAAGCTAACCATGCCAGCCCAAATAACCCCTGCTTGCTCCCTTCTTATAGCCAGGAAGCCCCTGTACCTATTGTCTAGCCAGCACATGTGGCACAGTTTAAGAGGTCTAATCATGGGTTTCCATGTTGCTTAAAAGCCTCAGCTTCATCAATATTACTTTTTCTTTTTTTCCTGTTTTTTTACCTTTATGCATAAAGATCTATAGAGTATTCAGACATACTGCCTCATAACTTGATAGTGTACCAGCAGTCACAGCATAACTGATGATCTGCCCTAAGGTGTGACAGTTCAACCATTTTTTAGTCTGAGAGTTTCTATTAGCACCAGAACATGCCAATAATCAGGAGATCAAAGCTCAATACAGTAAAAGAAAATCTCTCTCTTGTACTGTCAAAGGTAAAAGGTATGAAATTATAATGCATATTTTTGTCATCCTGATGCTTTCCCTCTGTAAATAATTATAGCTCCTGTTCACTTATTCATATATTTTAAAATATTCACTGGTTTATTTATTGTCTTTGAATTTATTTGCATGCTGTGCCCTCTCATCAAACTCAAATGCTAATAAAGATTCTCTCTACCATTTGCAATAACAGTCATATTTTCATTCTTCCATATTTATTGGTGAGCTTGCTTTCTCTACTAGATTATACATACAATTTTCCTCTAGGTTCACTAGTGAGAAACTGTGGTATGATGAAAATTATGTTTATGAAAATGTAATTTGCACTCTTTGTGTTAGGGAAAGTAAGTCACACCAAGTAATATGCTTTTTAGGGGGCTAATTAGATACCAGGAATGCAATTCATGACTGAAAACTCCCAGTTGATGTGTTGTGAAAGATAGTTTTGTATGATGTACAGAATGCTGATGCCTAGGACTGGGATCTCATTTCTGCTATATCTAATATAATTTAAATTATGGTGAAGGAAGAAAGGAAGTGATAGTTGGTGTGGAGTAATGGACTAGGTGATGACTGATTCATTATGTCAGAGATGAATCTTGACTGTAATCTTTTAGAATAGCTTTTCCATGGAAAAGTAGCAGGCATTTAAGTACTTTATTTACCTGCTACGTGCAATGAAATGGGCAGCACTTTTCCTGTATTGAACAGCAATACTCCCTTCAATCAAAGGAGCCTCCAGCTCAGTTAGACCTTCCAGATAATTCTGCCTGTAACACTTGTGTGGTGAACCGGTATTAAAGGCAGCAAAAATTATGAAATTAGGCTAAAAATTCTTCTTCTCATAATAGCTGCATATTTCTGTGAAATAACAGAGGATCAGAAGGTGCTGCTCTGTTTGGCCTTGAACTGTTTATAAGTGCTGGGAAGCTCGTTACCAGGTTGTGTCATTCTCTGGCCTGAGTGAATATCCCTCTTTTACTGTAACTCATATGGAAAACCTAGACAGGCTTGGGCTATTCCCACTCTGTGTATGGTGAGTGTGTTGGCTGGACATTTAAATTAAACTTGAAAATTTAGAATCATAAAGATTTCATATAATTAATTTCCTGCTAAAACTGGAATGATAAAAACAGTGTCCTGACTAGAAATATTTATTCTTTACCTGGACATTTTCTGGATGGAGTAAAGTTTGTAGACATTTTTATCCAGATATAGAAGTAAACCTGGTTCTAAAACATAATGGCTGCACTATTTTCTTCAAAGTAATAAAAGGAAACAGAAGAATAAAAAAAGATATAGGAAGCTAACAGATCACTGACAGAGTCAGAGGAGTTGAGTTGCTAAAGGGGTGTACGAAGAAGACTAAATATATGATCTATGTGTTGCTTTGAAATTTATAATCTGACTATATCCACACACATGCACAGGGATATGCAATACCTGTATGCTTGTCTTCAGAATCACCACTGTTTAAAGTTTCCAGACTTGATTTGAGAAATTCAGCCACTAATAATTTCTACAACAAGCACGGTATGACTATTGGTATTGATGGAAATAGCAGCAGTATCCACCTCTGAGATAGGCTCCATATACACCTTGGGAGTCTCTATTCCCCCCTTTTCCTACCCTAACACGTCTTTCACTTCTCACACCAAATAGAATCTCAATTCCATCTCCTTACTTATTTCTGCCCTCTTAGTTACCTGGTCTATTGGGTTTGCATAGCAAGACTTTGTTAGCAGAGGGGCTACAGACTGGCTTCTGTGAAAAACTGCTGGAAACTTCCCCCATGTCCAACAGAGCCATTGCCAGTCACCTCCAAGACAGATCTACTGTTGAGCCCAGATATAAGGAGGGGTGAGAGGAAGGTGTTTTGAGGTTTGTTTTTTTATTTTGTCATTATCCTACTTCATTTTGATTGGTAATAAACTAATTTCCCCACATCAAGTCTACTTTGTCCATGGCAGTAACTGAGTGATCTCTCCCTGTCCTTATCTCAACCCATAAGCCTTTCATTTTATTTTCTCTCCCCTGTCAGCTCAGCAAGGGAACGGTAGAGTGGCTTTGGTAGGCACCTGGTCTCCAGTCAGGGTCAACCCACATCTTGTCATCTTCCACCACCTCATTCCAGTGCTATTCAACACACCTTCCTCAGCTGTAAAACTGGTGGAAGTATAGGTAGCAAGGAAAGTGAGCTAACAGAAAGGTATGGGATAATATACAGCAAAGCACATGTGATACAACTTCTGAGTACTTAAGTAACGCCAGCTGTGACTTGCTTCCACCCAGTTCTCAGCAGGATAAGGTTAGTCAGTCTGCAAGAGCCTGTGTTAATGATTCCTATTTCCCACCCTCTGCAGATCACTTAGGAATTTGCACAGCTTGCAGGATATGAAGCATCATACACCCTTCAGCAGAATAGGAGGATAGTTAATTTCACAAATCAGAGGAAAGTTTTGGATCTCATTGAAATGTCTACTATTCCTGAAAGAGAGGTATTTTGAAAACCTAATGGATACTTTAAAAAATAAAAAAAAAAAATAAAAAAGGACATTTAAACCAGAGAAATTTTTTCTGCAAGGGGCAACAGCCAATACACTGAAAGCCTTGATTCTGTCCCAGGCATGGCTGAGGGAGTATAAGAGTTTTGAGATGTTACCATGTAAAATGAATAGAATAAAACAAGTGAAGGTTGGTTTTACTCTAAATTATGACCAATACATAGCCACAGAGGCCTTGATTCTGTCTAAATTTCACATAGGCTTTGGTACCTCTTTGTTGGCTTCACACTTTCAGAGGCAGCCAGCTTATTAGCTGGCTCAGAGACCTGAGTGGAAGTTAGGCTGGGGGAAAGAGGTATGATTTTCATAGATTTGTTTTTCCTTTATATTAAGATAACTTTAAAAGTATATCTACTTGGCATCTAGAATAATATTTCTCAAGTTTTCTGTATGGCCAACTCAAAAATATTTTCAACTGTTTTCATTTATTACAAAGGTCAGGCAACACCAATGACAAAGCCGTGTAACTTACTGGAGTGTGTTTTGAAAATATATTTTCAAGTAACAGGAAATAAGTAGTTGAATTATTTTTTATTTAACTTCTAATAACATTTAAATGTGCAATAGAAGTTCCAAGGTGATTTTTATGAATTTACCACCAGGCTGCTAAAAGACCCTGGTCACCAAAACCATTTACTATGTATGCAACCACAAGATGTCTTGGCTCTGGGAGTCTACTGAATGCTCAGTTTCAGTTTATCCAGCATATTATAGTTCTGATCATTTAAAAAAAATTCCCTCTTCAGTACCACCCTAATTCCACTACCACTCTAAATCAATGGAAATCACATCCGTGAAGAATATATAGATGATATTTTGTGTGCAAAATAGCAAAGTCTAACAACAGAAAAACTTGGAGAACGCATTCTGATGTCACTAAATTGTTCAGAATGTGGGGGAAAAAACAACCGTATACAATTCATCCAAACTTGTTTCTTTAAAATGAATATTCATTTAGTGATACCATATAAAATAATACTTGGAAATTATTCAGATGCCAAATAGCGTTATTTCTAAACAACCAAAAATTTTGTGTTTGATCCAAAATAAATTTTTTTACATGGAACAGCAAAAACAAATTCACTATTCACTCTGCCTTCCTGTGCCAGTTCACTAGAAATTCTAATGAGTACAAAAGATACTGTTTAAACATGGTAAAATATGATTGATCTAGCAATATAGCTAAAATGTAATGATACAGATGAAACTAGCACTTGATCTTGGAGCAGTCTGTGAGCACTGAGCAATGCCTGAGGACTGGAAGTCCTAGCTTTCAGACTGTGCTCTCAGTTACAAAGGAGTGTTTGAGAAGAGAATGATGCAGCAGGAAGAACAATAAAAGGTTGCATTTCTCTGAAGCCTCAGACAGTGTGTTTAACAATAGCTGAGCCTCCAAGGTTGTTAATCTTTCATTTCAGGATATGATAACAGTAGAGTAAAATGAAAATGTAAGCAATGTTTTACCCAGAACTTGGATTATTTCAGAAGCCAAAAGGAATAATTTCATGTTACTCATTGCCTGTCTGTTCTAATTACCTGTGTTTAAACACTTGGACAAATATTTATAAACAGTTATGTGGATACTCTGCTTAGGAAAGCTTGTTCAGCTGAAGTTTCACCACAAGCCACAGAGAGAAAACATGGATAGGGAAGCCCCAGAATGGGTTATTGACTCTCACAGGAGGGATTTGATGATGACTTGGTAGGAGCATGCTCTAATTCCAATAGGACAACATATCAAGCCTTTTTTAATTCTAATGTTCCCATAAAAAATGCAACTCTAAATACTGGTGAATGAATCACATGAAGAAGGCCACATGTGAACCTTTGAAGCAAAGTTGTGCATCTTAAAGTAACTGGAAGATTTCACTTTTGTGAAAAGATCAAAAATCTTTGTGTCATTGCTGTGTAAATCTCAATATGGATCATGCAGGACTCTGGATTTTAAACTAGACTATTTTTAAACCATGATATGGGCATCTTCCAGCAGTTTGCTTAGTTTACAAAAGCTTGTTTGGCCTTTCACTTTTCCACAGTGGATTTCACAGTCTTTGCAGTATACAATATAGTCAGAGGTAGGTGAACAGGAAGGTAGGTGGCAAAATTGGACTAAGGCAACAAATATTAGGACAGTATTTACTATACATGAATAAATGCTTTCTTCTCAATAGTCATTCCTACCAGTATTTCTTTGCAAATGACCTGCAATCAGTCTCAAGTGGATGTCTGAAGTACTACATTGTGAATTGAAGGATTATACCTCCAACAAGAATCCAGAAGAGGTGCTTATATAATGCATTCTAGCATTAGAAGACAATGATACTGAGGGAAGAACAATAAAAGAGGCTGTTTGGACACCAGTGGGCCACTGAGAGCACTTCAAAAAGAAGCCAAAGACAAGTATTAGTCAAGTGTTCTGTAACAGGAAATAAGTCTTGATGCTTGATGTAACACAAAGAGATGAAAAATCCCCATGTTACAAACAGAAATATCTTTATTTCCATTAGGTATAAGAAAAAATTGTAGCTACAGAGACTAGTCTCCCTGGGTTGCGAGGCAGCATCACATGCATCTCAGCTTATTCACATGTAGAATTTCTTGAAAATTTTCCATCCTTTTTGAGGGCTATGAATCTCTCTCTGTTTTCTGGAGAGTTTTGTAAGATCAATTACTGGAATATGGTCACATTTCAGTGTGACTTCAAACACTGATTTTTAATATGCAATAGTAAACTTGCTGATGAGTAATTTTTCCTTCCAAAGCAGCTTAATTATTTAGCCTCCCTATTCTCTTTGATTGATGCATATTCCTTTTATTGGATTCCATGACAATGAAGAAACTCACAATGGGATGTGAACAAAAACTTTCTGTTCCCTCGGGTATATAACTTTTCTCTAAGTTTTCTTTGAAGTAGCTGAAGCAGCAGCAGGAGTCTGCTGATCTACTTAAGCTAACTGTAGAAATATTTTATTAATAAGAATAATTTCATTGAATTCTGGGGAACATCTGCTAAATTCATGTGGAATTCATCAGTCTCCTAGGGTATTTTTTTAACAGCTTGTGTTGATCACTAGATTATTGTATGAGGTTCAATAAGACCACGTGCTGGGTCCTGCACTTGGGTCACAACAACCCCATTCAGCCCTACAGGGTTGAGGCAGTGTCTGGAAAGCTGTCTGGTGGAAAAGGACCTGGGGTTGCAGGTCAACAGTGGCTGAACATGAGCTGGCAGTGTGCCCAGGTGGTCAAGAAGGCCAGTGGCATCCTGGCTTGTATCAGTAATAGTGTGTCCACCAGTGCTAGGGCAGTGATCACCCCCCCTGTACTTGGCACCGATGCAACCACACCTCAAATTCTATGTTCAGTATTTGGCCTCTCACTATAAGAAAGAAATTAAGGTGCTGGAGCATGTCTAAAGAAGGGCAACAGAGCTGGGAAAGGGTCAGGAGCACAAGTCTGATGAGGGGTGGCTGAGGGAGCTGGAGCCTTTAGTCTGCTTATCTTGAAGAAAAAAAGGCTTGAGGGGACCTTAGCACTCTCTACAACTACCTGTAACAAAGTTGTAATGGGGATGGTGATGTTGGTCTCCTCCCAAGTAACAAGTGGCAGGACAAGAGAGAATGGCTTCAAGTTGCACCAGGGGAGGTTTAGACTGGATATTAGGATAAATTTTCTTCTTGGAAAGGGTTGTCAAGCATTGGAACAGGCACCCCAGGGAAGTGGTGGAGTTAGCATGCCTGGAAGCATTGGAAAGATTTTTAGATGTGACACTTAGGGGCATGATCTAGTGGTGGATTTGGCAGCACTGGGTTAATAATTGGATTTGATGATCTTAAAGGTCTTTTTCATATTAAATGATTCTATGACTCTGTGTGATTCTAGAAGTGTCGCTTGGGGACACAGTTTACTGGTAGACTCTGTAGTGTTAGATCAGTGGTTGGACTCAGTGATCTTAAGATCCCTTTCCAACCTAAATGATTCTATGATTATTTCCCATAAACTTTAAAAGAGGTAGTGTGAAAGATAAGCTGCTGCTGTTCTGTGTCTTGGTGAAAAATAGTGCTGACCAGGACTAAGGTGATTCCTCCTGTTCAAGATGACCTCTATTTTCATAGTCTGATCTCCTGGCTCCACAGCCAGCTTTTCTTTGAGCATAACATTTTGGAGGTTATGATGTGCTGTAGGCAATGTAGAAACTTGAGACAATCTATTGTATTGTAATACAGGAGTTTCCTCTACAGAATGCCAAGGCTTATATCTTTCATGATGAAATACATCGATGTCTTCTCTGATCCAGTTAGTGAAAAATGAGTCATGAGCACTTTCAAATATTCAGTCAAGCAAACAAACAAAAAAAAAATGTAACAACTTGTCAAAGGAAAGTAACAACTTTCAGTTTTTCATTCTGGTACTGCATATCATGTCATTTAAGATTTCTATCCACAGCAGTGCCAGGAGCAATAGAATCATAGAATCATAGAATGGTTTGGGTTGGAAGGGACCTTAAAATCATCTAGTTCCAAACACCCCTCCCTGGGCGGGGACACCTTCCACTTGACCAGGTTACCAATGTCCCATCCAGCTTCTGGGAATGAGGCATCCACAACTTCTCTGGGTAATCTTTTCTAGTGCCTCACCACCCTTACAGTAAAGACCCATGGAGGCATCTCATCAGATTCCATGGACTTTTGCACCTTCAAGTTCCTTAGATGTTTTCAAACCTGAACTTCTCCTACAGCAGGTGGTTCTTCCTTCTCCCAGTCCCTCTCTTTGACTTCTGTGACTTGGGCAATATGGCTGGAGCACTTGATGGTGAAGGCAGAGGCAAAAAAGCCATTGAATACTTCAGTCTTTGCCATATCCCAGTAACCAGGTCTCCCATTTCCTTCTGGAAAGGGTCCACATTTTCCTTTTTCTTGCTTTGCCCTGGCCGGATTTGTTTCTACCAAGGCTTTAGCTTTCCTGATCCCTGGCTGTATTCCTCTCTGTACTCTTCCCAGGCTACATGTCCTTGCTGCAATCCTCTGAAGGTTTCCTTTTTGTGTTTGAGTTTGTCAATGAACTCTTTGCCCATCCACACAGGCCTCTAAGTGTTTGTGCCTGACTTCTTCTGTTGGGATACATCAATCCTGAGCTTGGAGGAGGTGAACCATGAATACCAACCAGCTTCCTTCGACCCCTATTCCCTCCAGGACTTTATCCTGTAGTACTCTACCAACAAGATCTCTGAAGAGGCCTAAGTCTGCTCTTCTGAAGTCCAGCTTGCTGTGTGTTCGGCTCACTGCCCTAAGGAACTCTGACATTTCATAGTCACTGCAGCTCAGGCTGCCCTTGAGCTTCACATTCACAATGAGCACCACCCTTG
Organism: Acanthisitta chloris; assembly: GCF_000695815.1. Classification (NCBI taxonomy): domain Eukaryota; kingdom Metazoa; phylum Chordata; class Aves; order Passeriformes; family Acanthisittidae; genus Acanthisitta; species Acanthisitta chloris. The sequence goes on from NW_008689628.1 coordinate 269,135, forward strand.
TGGGTGAGAATAAGGTCCAGCACAGCATGAGGTAACAAGGTTCAGCACAGCACCCTTCCTTGTAGGCCCCTCTATCACTAGGAGAAGGAAATTATCATCAGCATATTCCAGGAACCTCCTGGATTGCTTGTGCCCTGCTGTGTTGTCCCTCCAGCAGATATCAGGGTGGTTGAAGTCCCCGAAGAGGAAGCAGGGTTTGTGAGCATGAGGTTGTTCTTATCTGTCCATAGAGGGCCTCCACTCAGTCTTCCTTGTTGGGCTGCCTCTGGAAGGCCCCCACTGTAATGTCACCCATCTCTTTCCTCCCTTCAGTCCTGACCCGTAAACTGTTAGCCATTCTAACCTGGAAAATCCTATGAAAGTGTAAACTGTTGGTCATTCTAACCTGGAAAATCCTATGAAAGCATGATATCTGAACCATTTAGATTTACTAGCATCACAGATTTAAGCTTTTCCAGCTTTATTACTGCCCTTTCTATTTCTGAGGAGTACGTCATGTTTCATGTGTAGGAAATGTTCAGCTGAGATCTCAAACCCTCATCCAGCTATCTCAGCATGATAGAATGAGGTAAGAGCTTTCTCAACTTCAGTTTTCATGGCTGAAGTAGGCTAATAGATGAGTTTTTGTGGTCAGGTACAGCTGCAAGGAAAAGGGTTTCATTTCACATAATACTGGTTGTATTCAGTATATCCCAAAACACTTAGCAGACTATCACACTTTTGTGCAGTGCAATGCCATATGTGAATGTGAATACAGCAGCTCAGTAAAAGCTGATAATTATAGTTAGTTTAGCCCCAGAAATGTCTGGATTATGCTCAGTCTTGAACGCATTCATTTCTAAAGCACATTCAGAGTTCTAAAGAGGCTGAATCTCTAGTTTGCAAGTAATTCTTTTGCCTGTTTGAGCTCTCGAGTCATAAAATTCACTTACCAAAGGATGATACAGGGTGGAATGGTAGATATTGGCTCATGCCTAAAGAGTTGTCCAAGCAGTTGAATACATAGAAAAATTAATGTATTTCACCCCATCACATTACATGCCAAGAGATTGTTGCCAGCCTAAGAAAGCAAAATAATCCTTAAATGATCAGTTTTCTCTGCTTAACACCTCTTACACAGGTTTTAAATGATGCCCTGCTTCACAGCAAGTCGCAAAGGGAATTTTCTGGAAGGGCTGTATCTGTATCAGAAAGTTAAAGAAAATAATTATATACTTGAATATTTTAATTCCCTTTTGACTCAGAACTTGGCATTTATAAGAGAAGCTAATTCAGAGCGGCTTACCACTAAGAAATCTTGCTTGTCAAAATGAAAAATTTCAGCTGAGAGGTTGTTTTTTTTAATTTCTCCTTTTGGCAAAAATCTATTTTGTTTTGTAAATATTTCCTTTTACAATTTTTACATAGAATATTCTGATTTTCTGTTTCAAATTAATTTTTTTTCTCAAATGTATGATCTACTGTGGAACAAAAAAAAAGTGAAATTTCAAAAGCTTACGTGATCTCCTGTGGAACAAAAAAAAGTGAAATTTCAAAAGCTTACATAAAGTGAATTACTTAGATATTATAAAAAATAAATGCAATGAATGACAGACTGGAGGAAGGGCTTAATCTGCTAGGATTGCACTTTTTTTGAGATTTTTTATTTCTTTTTGTGTTCTGAAAAAAATTATCTTCCCACCTCTGCTTATTTGGAAAAGAACTCATGAACAAACACACAGAATTTTCAAACTGTTTGTTCCTCAAGGAATCTTATTCTTGATGCACTAAAAATGCCAGCTGCATCCAACTGTGCTCTTTTATTTCTTCATGTTTCATAACTCAGTCAGTTTCTAGCATGCTGGCAGATTACCTGGTAAGGCTAATATATAATGACACTTATTAAAAGAGTGTCTTTTCCACCAGATCAAATTCTAATGCTATGTTTAAGGCATCCAGCCTCTCTTTATAGATGACAATGAAATACACATTTTCCTGCAGTCTCCACTGGAATCTTATAACAAAGGCTATTGATGTGTCCACTGGATCTACAGAAGCATTGTTTTCCCTCCAAGATAATAGTTGTCTGCAGTGTTCTTGAAGTATTTTGCACCTAGAGCCACAACACAATGCCAGTTTTTTTGCCTTTCACTCCCCTTTTACAGGCTGGCAGTAACAGTGAAAGAACAGGATTTCCTACAGAGATGAAAGCTGACTTAAGTGTGTCACATGCTCCTGTGTGGACAACTTTCCCTGTTGTCATCGCTCAACAAAACACTGTCCACAGTTTAAGTGGCATTCTTTATTATGTCACATAAAAATGAAGTTGGACAAAAGACTGTAAAGAAAATAGTCTGTTTTTAGGAAGAAATTGCTTCAACTAAGGCAGCTTTTCAGGAATCAGTTCCCCAAAACTCAAAGGAGTGGGTAGCATTCCCATAGTTTATTCATACATTTCTTAAGGTGTATGCTGATAAAAATATATTAGAACAACATTATAATTCTTAAAGTTGTTCTGTATTCCAGCTAAATACAAGAAAAATAATGAAAAACCCAACCACAAATAACCTCTAAAAGCAACAAATATCATCTAAGCATTTTGAGCTAAAAAGATCATTGGATGTCTAAGATTAGGACCCTTCCCTGTTCTCAGATTTTAGTAGTTCTTGCTTCTTTCTAAACTGTGTAACAGCAGAGAGCGTTTGGTACAGAAGTATGAGATCTCCCTCTAAGTCCCTGGAGGGACAGATGCCTGTAGTAGGCAGTCTGAAAACGGGCCAGTTCTCCTTTCTTCTACTTTCCTTGTGCTGTATCTGTGAGACTGACAGCTCAGTTCATGAAGACTGTGGTGGGACAGCTGGAAAGTATTGCCCTGAGCTGCTAATCACTACTCCTCAGGCAAAGATGGTTTGCTGACCTAGTTTATGCATGTACTGAAGTAGGCTAAGTATGTTGCTAGAAACATCTGTCACATCTCAGCACTTGGGGCTGTCACCTCCACCTACCTGCAGGATAAAGAGCAATGACTGAGAGCTCTCCAGTGTTGACATCAAATTGAGGTATAAGCACCTTTAGAGCCTAGAACAATATCTTTTGCTGACTATTTGAATTACACAAAGTGGTGACAAAATCGGATTCTTTGGTCAGCAGTGAAGCCCAGTGACAGAGATACCTTCGTGCCTTAATATCAGTAGTGCTCAGGGCCTGAGGTTTGCAGTTTTGTAGACTTTTGCCTCATGTGCTACAACAGCAGTTTTCCAGAGCCTCTGTGGCACTTTCCTCTTGTTTCTGCCATGCTAAAATTCAGGTTCTATTGCCCTCACAACCTCATACCTGCCAAGCCCTGACGTTGGTGTTCTTACAGGTTCTCATGGGAAGTGACTGCTGCTAGCATGAGAAACACCTCGCTTCACTTCTTGTTTTGCAGATTTCAGTTTATACAAACGAAAAACAAGAAAAGCAGCACAGTAGATAATAGTCTGGATAGATAATAACCCAGGGCTACATGTGCAGAGGCTTAGCAGCCAATAAATGTGCAGCATCTGTACCAAGTTAGCATGCTCCAACAAGGGCTAATAGCTTCACAGGCACAAAAAAGGAATTGGAAGCTTGAACAGCTCCTGATTAAAAGTATTATGATGTGAGGGTAAAAGCATGGTGAAAGTTGTCATCCTTATTATGATCATCGCCATCATCAGTCTTCTTTGCTGTTGCTTCTTGCCACACTGGTGTCCCCACTGGAGGACACTCATCCTGGACACCCATCACTGTTCCTCCTGCCTCGCTGCAGGAGAGTTCCTACTTTCCTCTTCCTTTTCCACTGCCTTCCTCATTCCATTCTGTCTCTTGCTCTGCCTCCTTTCTTTTCCTCAAATGGAACTATCCTGTTCCAGCTGTAGTGTGCACTACAATGGTAGATTACTGCTTAGGTATTTTCTTCAAATTTTTTACTAATTAGTCATTATGTCAAGACATAGCATGAGCAAAATTCTAAATACAGGTCCTTTAGCCTCTCTCACCTTCTTATTACAACTTTCTTTCCCACACCAGTCTTTACCACAGACCACCACAGAATTGAACTTGCTATTCAGGAAATCTATGAAGCTGGACTTAATTTCCACCATCCTATTTTAATTTCTTTTTAGATGATAAAGGAAGAGGTCAGGAATGGGGATAGGCAGTTTCTGATCCGGGTACTTGAGGGTTTTATTAGCTTTCCATTGGCCTAAAAATCTTTCAGAAATATAAGTATAGTGGAACTTAAAGGTCATCTTAAAACTGAAAATTACTTAAAGATTTCTACAGATTCTTTCCCATCTTACTCCAGATATTTTCACTAGTCATTTCTACCTCTAACTAGCAGAATCCTAGTGCAGAAAAATAATGCCCATCTGATGGTTCACAGGCATTCTCTATACCAGCAATTTCAAAACAAACAATTTCTACCTCCGTTCTCAACCCTTCTGTTGCCTCCTTGATGCTTAAAAATTGTGAGATACTTTGGTAAAACTCCAGGAAAGTAACTTCAGTTCCTTTTATCAGGCTCTTCCTTCAATAATAAGCTGTTTCTGGTCCTTTGAAATATATATCCTAAAAGTATAGAAAACAGTGAACAGAAAGAAGGCCCTCATTTGATTTACATTTTGTGCCTTTTTTTTAGCCTGGTAAAACAGCAACATTTAACAGGCCCATTGCAACAACAGTGGACAGCATGACATATTTCCTTTATCTTAACAAATCCAGAGGTATAGTTGTTGCTGCCCCTGACAGCAAATTGCCTGAGGTAATTGATGATTTGCAGAAAGTCTGGAAGAAATCTCTTTGGCAGTTCCAAAGTGAGTCATGTATTCTGTGCAAGATATCATTGCTCTATTTACTTCATGTTGTACCTTAGAAAAGAGCATTTCTGAGTGGCCATAAAGGTATTGTGAATTAGTAAAAATGCCGTTTACAACAATACAGCAAGAATTTAAACCAAATCTTTTAAGTTTGACCTTTGTCTCCTTGGTATCTGTTTCACACTGGCATGTTTCTATTAACCTCAGTAAGCTACGGTGTCAGTGAAAGGTATACTATTTCCCACATGTGTGTCTATGATAAGGGGGATCTACCATCTACAAGAGGCAGATGAAGGCCATTTGGGGCATGCCTCACATCCCTGGCTATAATTACAACATAGATGCTCAGTTTACTGGTGTCACCTTCATGTAAATGCCTAAATTTAAACATCTTAAACTGAAGTCGCTTTTGCAGATTATTTCTTATGGTGCTATGGGACATCAAAGCACCTGACCAGGCTGGACAACAAAATAAATTAAATTACTCTATTTTTTCATCAGATTTCTTTCTTTCTCATGTGTTGTTTTATACTGAGATTGTAACTTCTGTCAACTAGGAACCACTTTATTCTATAAATGAGCAGTACTTGTACAAATGCCTTGACTAGGGTTCCTAAGCATGCTAATCATGTAATTCTTTATTTTCTGTGCTGTTACAAAGTCCAACAAAGTAGTGCCCTTCAGTCAACCAAACATAATGACTAGAAGAGAGGCTCTGCTGCCTGGATGGATCAAACCCCTGAGTTGTTCTCATGCTTTTTATGCACCCTCATGAATTTTCCAGCAAAGTATGCAGTAACAGAAATGATAGCAGACATTGTTAACTGTAAGTAAATAATGGAAAGTATTCACAGAAAATATTTTTAATCCTGTTTTATGGAGGAGGAAAGTGAAGCATACAGAATTGAGGAGTTCATGCAAACTCACCAATGAAGCCTATAGCAGAATTGAGAATTCAGCCAAAGCTTCTTTCCCACAGCAAGTTTAAGGTTTGTTCCTCCATTTATGCTAAGTATTTGTTCATATACTGAAGACTTAATTGACAAAAGTTATATTAAGTGCAGAGCCTCATATAACCTAGAAAGTAAAACAGTACAAAGTAATTTTTTCCATCAAAAAGGGGAGAAATTAGTGTCTTCATATGACCCCCTTCAGATTCCTCAGCTCTCAATAACCACAACTGCAGATAACTCTCCCTGTAAAAACTTGAGCAGCAGCCCAGAAAATTGATTTGTTTGCACCACAAATCTCACAAATGGATGAAAGGAATGGAAATTGCTGAAACAAAGTAAGAAGACTGACTCAGAAAATATGGTAATAAAGCTAATAAAGTTCAAAGTCAAAGTGCAGTTCTTTGAGTGTCTGGCAAAGAGAACATTGTATTAAACGCCACATGCAAATGAAACGTCTTTTGGAGCCTATGGATCTGAGATCCGTCCCAATGGCACAATAAAACAGTGGTTTCTTAGAGCACATTCTGGTCATGGTCTTTATAATCAGAAAATTCAGTTATGAATTAAGAATTAAGACTTGGTGATTCTAAAACCTGTAGGAATCTCAAAAGAAGCTGACCTTTACACATCCCAAGACATAGAGTTTGTTTTGAAATTACTATACTAACCCACAGCATGTTTTCAAGTTTCAGTAGATTTTGCGCAAAACATACAAATTAGTGTTAAAGAATTGAATTTCACTTCAACTGAAGCTGAAAAATTGAACATATTGATATTTAACTACATTCTATCATGTTTAGTGACAAAAATGTCTTGGAATATTTAGTGTGAATTTCTCTTCGCTTTCGATCATTACAGCTTTCTATTATTTACTCTTTCTATTGTTATAAGAACCTTCAGTGCTTCAAATTAATGTAGGCAGCTATGGAATTTGAACAGAAAAAAATTTTTACTCCCCCATGGATAAGCAACAGCTCAAGCATGATACAAGTCAGGCTTCTTAAATATTGAGCAATTCCTATAGCTCTTTTATGAGCGATTTCCAAATTTCCTTTTGTATTGTCCATCACATTTGGGTATCAAATACAGATATGACTTTCCAGGAACAATCCAAATAGCTTTATCTATCCACTTCATATAGAAGAGAAATTAAGCTCTTTTTTTTTTCTTTTTCACAAATGTTCTGATTTTCACTATGTAGAAAGATGTCTTCGTCCTGACTCCTCACAACTGAGAATTGCTACTTATTTGAACTACTCAGGGTTTGGGCCACAAAATCCAACAGAGTTCTAGTTAGTTTTGTCAATAAAAAAAACAGTAAATATCTTCCAAACACAGAATTCTGCATGGAATTAGTATAATTTTGTGACTTTGTTCTACCCTTTAACCTTGTATCCTTGTCCCTTTTGGAGTTAATGATTCAGTTGTGCATGAAAAGAAGCATCCTGAAATGATATATCAGTAGCAGTTTTTCAAATATCAGGTCACCCGTCTAAAAACTCCCCACAAAAATGAGAAAATATTTTGTGCAATCAAATCATTCTCCCATTTCAGTATGGCCAGTTTAGTCTTCTTATTTTGTTTTTCTGTTGTGTTATAGAATAAACAAAGAGTTTACTGTGTCAAAATCTTGGAGCCTGCTGATCTAACTTTTGCCCCGAAATAATGGCTGAGTTTAGCTTTTTCCACCATTTCTGAATTTAATCTGACTTTTAAACATTTCAATTATAATCTGTTTAAAACATGCAGCTTTACAGATTTCAAGTTCTGGTTCAGTCAAGTCTCTATTGACAATGGAATTTCTGGACATTGTGTTGAGGTGGGATTTAGTCCAGTGTTTAATAAATTGTAAATGCTATGTTTTGTGTCAGATACTCCATATTAACCCTTAGACAGATAAAACAATAAGATTTAATTTCCCTCTAATGTGACAGAGTGAAAACAAAGTCAGCTATTTAAAATAGGAATTAGGTAAAATTGATGCCAAGAAGGAAATGAGATTAGGGATTATTAATCAGTGCTTTTTACAGCCCTGTTTCACAATGCTTTCAAGAGTCAATGGGAAATGATCTCCAGGTGTCAGAGTTAATAGCCATAACATGCTCTGGCAGAAAGAAAATAATAAAAAAGATCACTTGGGTAGACGTGTTTGGACAGCGTTATCTTGCATTAGTGTGAATAGCAGACATGCAGATATGAGTGATGCCAAGGAAGTCTAACTTCAGTCTCCTGAATTTGGTCTGAAAATCTGCTTCCAAATGTGGTTAGGCCCAACTTCCATGTTTTGCAACACACAGATACAGTCTGAGCTGCCCCTGAACATGTCTCACAGAAATGAGTTGGTTCTTCCCTTTTCTTTGGATTTATTTGTCTATCTATTAGTGAATGTGACACTGTCTTGTCTTTAATCTGAATCTTCCGTCACTAGAACTCACATATGGCTGTGAATGCAAACTCAAATGATCAAGAAGTAAAATGTGTCTTTAACCTACTGAACTCAGTGGAATAAAGAATTTGACTTTCATTCTTGTTCATCTTTGCACAGTTTGGCAGAACATCTCCCTCAATGAGACTCACAGAGTCTTCTCCAGCCACCTAGCAAGGTCTTTTCTAAGATCTGTAGAACTAATAGCCCAACTCAATGCTGCTTTTGCCAATAGTTCATCCTGTGTCTTGTTGCATGTCCTCTATGCCCTCTCTGTTACGATTTTCCTTACAGAAGATACAAAAGAAGTTAACAGTCACCTTGTGAGAAAGCCATGCTTGTCATGAGGATCTTTTCTGAAAGATTCGATTTTCCCGTAGGCTTCTAGGGTTAGGTGTGAAATCACCAGCCTTGAAAACAAAGCCAATACTTTTGATTAAAAGAAAATAGCTATCTGATAAACTTTTTTTCTTTGAAGGTGATTATAAGAAAAACTGTTATGTGAAGTAGGGGCTGTCTTTCTGTTCTTTATTTTAATGTTGTACCTTTCTGAACAGGCTGCAACCAGTAAGCCATGTGAATCATATAATTACAATTAACCCTCCCAATAGTCCTGTCAGAAATTAAGGTTTATATAGACAGTGTGTGATAACCATTTATTATTTTTCTCTAGCTCACTTAGCTGTGAAGTATTATGGGAAGTATTTAAATAAGTGTTCCACTTGGTAGAGCTGACTGTCTGAAAGAAGCTCAGAGGGATTTATTAGAACAAAAATGTTAACCATTGTACCACAAACACATCAGTTTTTACACTCTTGTACAGCATCTTGTCTTTAATCAAGATCAGACTGTACAAACCGTAACACAGACAGGACTTGATAGGTAATCTTAGGCAGTCATACAATGCACATACCTAATAAACACATTAATAAAATATAAAATTAGCCATCAATGTTTCCTTGTTTCTGTGGAGTTGGGTTTCATATCTTCCTCTTTCTCTGTATTCTTTAGATTAAAAGGCCTCTGAGGGAGAGATATTTTCCTGTGTATCTAATAAAACAATAGCACAGCCAAGCACAACTTCAGTTCCCTTTGGGACATTTATGCGTTGGTTGGAAATATTGGTATTGATTATTTCATCCCATTGTTTTCTTTTTATAAAGTTAAGGTTTGTATGCACTTTTCTTATGGTAGTCTGTGAATGCTACAGTTACAGCGTGAACACTGATAATTTGTTAACTTTTTATTTGTTTTAAAAGAAAATATTTTCTAATTTTTTGATTCTCATTGTGAGTTTTAAGGACAAAAGGGAGATATTTCTTTCATTTACGCAAATAAAGTGATTTGAAGTATAAAATTAAGGTATTTGAATTCCTCTAGTATGACACCAAAAAAAAGTAATTGGGAAATATATTCCTTCTCAAACATTAATAGCTTTTTTAAAAAATTATCTTTGTTCGTCATCCCATGTTCTGCCCTCTTTTAACAGATAACAGGGATTTTTTTTTCTGCAGATTGAAAAATTCTGATTTTTTTTTCCTTTTCTTTCAGAAGCAGATTGAAAAAAGTTCATAAATTTATGTTACACAATATTTCAGAAAATCTTTCGGGGCCAATCAAAACATTCATGTTTTGATTTTGTTCTAAGACATTTTGAAATGAAAAATCAAAACATTTGTCTAAAAAGGAAAAATGGGACTTTTCAGCACTTCTGAAGCCTGTCATTTCTGGGTTTGATTCTCAAAATTGATTTCAACAGCCCACAGACACAAGAGCTGCTGAATTGGTGCACATTGGTGCCCACAGGAGGGAGCAGTGTGTGTAACAAAAGTTTTCATCATTATATTTCTCCTATAGTTTCATTCACATCAAATTGGACAGTTTCTAAGCACAGATTTACTTTAAATTCATGCATAAGCATCACTATGAATCAAATATTTACGCATGTACTTGCCCTCATTTGACCTCAGGAATGCATAAATATGTGTTTTAATGCTTTGCTGAGTAGGGATACACACAAATTGCTCAATAGCACGTTTCAGGGCTGAGGACTCGATCTTTTATTGAGGGATGCATGGATATGAAACATAAGAGTGTCAACCATCACCAAAGCCTTGGATTTTTCATTTCATTGCTAACACATGAAAAAACATGCTTTAGAAAGATCTGTATCGAGTTAACTGCTTCAATGGTGAGATGATACTGATGTAGCACTATCTATCCTCATCAGTTACAGAAGGCCTGAATTGATTTATAATACTCTGCATGGATTCTTTCACAAATCATCAGATCTTTGACAGGGATTTAAAAACTGGGTCAGTTCCAAAAGGAAAAAAAAAAGAGAAAGGAACAGATTAAAAAGAAAAAGAGATATTCGCCAAGAATAATGTTCAAAAAAAGAGTAGGTCTGTTTAACAACAGACATTTTCTAGGCAAATCCTTATGATCAGCTTAGCCATAGGTTTTTATTCTTTTTCTGTGAAAGCCTTTGCTTATACAAAAGGGAGATAAGATTTCTTTTTTTAAAAAAGGAACATAAATCCATCAAATAAGACATTATGACACGGTTACTGCATGCTGGTCTTACTCCTAGACTCTTCTCTAAAAATCCAATACTGATCACTTAAACTGATGGGATAGTGGGTTAGATGAACCTTTATACCAACCTGATATGGCCAGTTTCATGATCTTATTGGATAAGACACAGAGGACAGCAGAGATCTGATGAGTTTCATTTATAAGCCTGTGTCTTTTTTAACACTCTTGTCCTGCACCACTGGTGAGCTGCATCCTCATCCTGCCAACCTGGAGGGTTGATAGTAGAGGTTGAAGGGCTTCTGTACAGTCCTACACTCATTTGACTGCTGAGGCAAGTCTTATATAGACTACAGAGATAATTAAAAATTCCAAATACTATTGGGAATTTTTTCATATTTTTATGCTTTGTTTAGTGCTCAGCTCACTCTTTCTGTTCCTTTTCATTTCACTTCCTTCCATTCAATTTCTTCGGGTGCACACTACACCACAAACATACCTACAAGGTCAAATAAATCATTACACTGAATCAGCCAATCCCACTTCCAGTTTTGTAACCAGAGCTGGCCAATACCAGAAGATTCAGATGAGGCTGTAGAGAACATATAATGTACAAGATAGGATAATCTGGCTCACATTTGCATCACACTATAATATTTTTGGTTGTTTTAAACACTGAGTAACAATCTTTAGCATAATTTTTTTCAGGTTATTCTTGTTCTCCAAGTATATCTCCAAACTGTTTTTGAAACTTGTGAAATTCTGTGTCTCAACAATTTATTTTGACAATGATTACAGAACTTGTACCTCTGAGAAAAAAATTTCCTATATTTTGAATTTGACTTGGATGGTATTTATTTCTTTATCATGTCTCTATTCTTACAAGCCCTTCTGTTTTCAGTGCCCAATCATTTCCACCAGCAAAGACCATAAAGCTATAAGAATGTCTGTAAACCATGAGAGAGAGAAGTAGTACCTGTCTCTAGTACAACATGGAAGAATATGAGAAATTTCTGCACTGTTTTCTATCCTGTAGAAATCTTGACCCCATGGCAATCGCTTTTCTGTTTTGGTTTGTTTGCTTCGTTGTTGACTTTTTTCTTTCCTGAGGATTTTCTTCCATGTATTTGGAATGTACATATTTAATCATGTACAATATTCTAATTTTCAGAAACTATATGAACTGCCACTTTCTTTTGATTTTCCAGACATGCCACCTGCTAGTTCCATTTAAACTCTCTTAGTTCTTGTAATGGAAAAGACAGTAAATAATGATTCCCTTGTGGCCTGCTCCTTGATTCTCATCTTTTTATAGACTTCTGGTGTATCTCTCTTGGTGCCAAGTCAAGATTGTGCAGACCTGTAAGGAAGAAGCACTCATGCCCAGAGAGTTAAATAAAGTCTTCTGGACCATTCAAGCTCCCACCCACAGTGGCATGGGGCCTCCTGAAAACCAGGAGATAAAGAGATATATTACTATGTACTTTCTTTGTGCCAATTGACTGTGCCAAGATTCAGGATATAGTTGTTTCTTTAGAGCACTGTGCCCTGCATTCACAGCTAAACAAAGTATCTTCCACTGGAGGTGTAACCCAAAGGCAAGGTCTCTGAGGAAAGGACAAGCCCTACAATCATCCTTCCTAACATTATCTGGATTACTTTTTTTCCAGAGTAAGGGAAAAATTATCTATTTCTTTGAGCCTTTTTTAAACCCCAAAATGCCTCTGATAAATGGAGATGTTTTGGGAAGTTCAGCCATTCTGTAAATATGCAGAGAATCTCATAGGCAATGGAAAAGAAAAAAGAAGTCAATTTTTTTCTACTCTGGACACTATGTCCTGATGAACAAAACTGCTGAAAGAAGAACTGAATTGTGCTCCTGACTGACTGGTTTTGGGCTACCTCATGTCTCATTTTCCTGTCTGCAATGTGGCACACTCTCTCTAAAAGACAGTCCTTTTCTTCACATATTTCTTATACTTTACTTCAGTGCCATTTGGACTTTGCAGATATGATGAGTCCCTAGAATAAGTGGATTGGTGAACTTGACATACTGACTGACTTTTAACTCCAACATTTTACATTTTTCCTGTTCTACCTCAGAGTAAAAATTGAATTCTGAAGTCAGTATAGCAACAAATAATAAAATGCAAAGAGTATAGAAATCCCTAGCTCAGGTAGAGCTGTGAAAATTTTACCTTGTTTTACAGTTAAAAGATAAATTAACTGTGAACTTTATTTTTCTTGAAAAAAAGTACTCATATGATTTAATGTCAAGCCTTTTATTCTGTTTTCTTTATATTTTAAAAGACATTTCAGATTTTTTAAACCAAAAATACTGTTTTGATACCAAAGAATTGACAGATTTCCTCTAAGGTGTGTTGAAGGTAGCATTCTCATGTTTCCATGATAAAATATTTCACTTAATATTAGATATTTAAAAATGTCAAAATTAATTGATTCAGCATTTTAACTTCCCTCCTTCATTTTTAAGTTGAAATTATTATGATTAGATTAATTTCCACCTACTCTTACTCCAAAATCTTCTTAATGTTAAATTTTCTGTTCCTCAAATGCATACTGATTGCACTGGATAGAATGGGTTGATCCTGCCTAGCCATCAGGCTCTACATTGCACATTGATCCTGGTACTTTGAAGGCCTCAGATTGCTAATCCATCTCACTAGTAAGGCAGTTTTAGTGCCATGCTGCATGGAGTCCTCAAGACATCAGGATACCCAAGAAACTCTCTAACCTTAGTAATTTTTATCAGCTTCAGTTCTCACTGGCATCAAAAATCTTCCATTCTATCCATGTTTTAGTGAATGAGCAGTTAGTTTTTTCCGTTGAGAAATCAAATTTAAAACTCATCAGGGAATACCATTATCCTGTAAGCCACATACAAGGGAGAAAGCAAGCATGAAAAAACTGCTCAACCAGGGAGTAAAGTAAGTGGGTTATTCTGCAAGTAATCCATCCAGTGATCAATTTTAGTGGGAGTTTTGACTAAATCAGGACAGGAGGAGAAGCACAGAATAGGTATAAATCACCACCAGCTGCATAGTAATGTTTTTGAAACAACTACTTCATAAGTTTTATCCAGCAGCTGGACAAAACTCATACGAATCATTCCTCAAGGGATTTGTTCCAGAAATATTGCTTTTAATAAATATCATTCCAGTTACTGCTTTCTGACCTTGCATATTTCAGGATCTCTGGCATATCCTATAACATAAAATAAATATTTTCCCCACTAAAATTGCTCTCTGCTTTAGATTTTGTGTTTTATTTGGAAAACTGTGCAGTAAGTAATTTTCCCCTCCCAATTTTAATGTAACAACCTCTGGTTTCTTGGTGTATATCTTGTAATACAACTCCTTCCAGTTTCTGTGGGTTCAGGTAAATTCTTATTTTCGTCTGTTCTTAATAAAGTCATTCATGTTTTTGCATTCCAAGCAGTCTTTATGCCATTCATTTAAGAGGTTATTAAATCTTATGATTTCTCCTTTATTTTTTCCATTTATGACTTTTATAATGACTGCCCTCTCAGGTTCCTTTGTTTGTTGGAACCACTTTATCAGAACTCACTCTTCTTTGCAGTAGCTAAACGTTTGCTTTTGGTTCAACTCCCTCCCCTGACTCTTGATTCCAGAGAATCAAAATTCTCAAAGGAAATCTCTTTCAATTTTCCTTTTGGAGGGTTAAGCATCTCTCTCTCTCCTTTCCTTCCTTTCCTTCCTTTCCTTCCTTTCCTTCCTTTCCTTCCTTTCCTTCCTTTCCTTCCTTTCCTTCCTTTCCTTCCTTTCCTTCCTTTCCTTCCTTTCCTTCCTTTCCTTCCTTTCCTTCCTTTCCTTCCTTTCCTTCCTTTCCTTCCTTTCCTTCCTTTCCTTCCTTTCCTTCCTTTCCTTCCTTTCCTTCCTTTCCTTCCTTCTTTCCTTTCTTTCCTTTCTTTCCTCTCTTTCCTTTCTTTCCTTTCTTTCTTTTTAAAAGCAAAGACATGGTATGCATTTGTTCTAACTCTAGCTTCTTAAAGAAAATGGTTGGTTTAAATTGTACTTTTTTTTTTTTGCTAGTGTTCCAAATATTTTATGTTGCCATCTTGAAGCTCTCATGGGCTTGATTCTCCTCAGCATTAAGTGAAAATCATTCCTCAAATGGTACAGCCTGGGTTCAAGCTTGACCTCTGAGTATAGCAGTATTGCTCAGTGGAGTACTGTCCAGAGCAACCTCTCCTGCTCTTGAATTAACTGGTGCATCTTTGTGATGGTCTGTGGCTGAGACTGGAGGAATCCGCTCTGATACGACATGCAGATAGCTGTTGTCTGGCCAATCCTCCACAAAGTCTGTGGATAGCTAATATATGCTCTAATCTAAGCTTTTATCCATCAGGTTTCGATGCAGACTTCATCCAACGATATTGCCTTGATCTTTCCATCTTGATCTTATCACTGAAGCAATTTCTACTTTGGCCATGGACACATCTCTTATTAAATCCTTCTTTAAGCTGCCTCCTCTCTGCCATGTCAAATCTAAGCTACATTGCAAAGCCATTGCAACACACCATTCCCTGTTCATATTTAAACCTCTGCCTCCATTTTATAAGCGAGCAATTTTTGCTTTCCTCATTCTACTCCTCAAGTGCTATCATACCCCAGGAACTGTTATCATATGTCTTCTTTGTCTTCCTTCCCAGCCTTCTTAAGAGTTTCCTGTGTTACAAAACTTGACAGTGGTTATACCTCTAGGACACAGAAACCACAGACTTCTACATACCCTGCAATAGTCCATTTCACTCAGCATCCAGTGTCCAACAGATAGATGGCATCTCTTTGGAGTGTTGTTGCAAGTTTCTAGTCCCAAAAAGCCCTTTTAGGGATTATCTGAAAGAGGACTAACATTAACTAATGTTATCTCTGTGTCATCTCTAATGTCATCTTTCATCCTGTTGAATCTCCGTGAGGAATTAAATAGTTAATGAAACAGAGGTCTTTTTCTTAGTCAAGCATTTATGTAAATAATATTTTATGAAAAACTATGTATATAAACACATTCTTACTCAGAAATTATGTAAAATGCTATCTGGACTGGTCTGCCATGAGGAGACATGGTTCATGTATTGTTGATGATTTAGATGAGGGGATTGAGTGCACCATGAGCAAGTTTGCAGATTAAACAAAGTTGGGGGGGAGTGTCAATGTGCTG
>NW_008689629.1:0-9181 GCF_000695815.1 Acanthisitta chloris
CCCTGCACCCCACAGACCCATCCCTGCACTCATCCCTGCCCTCTCCTGCCCCTGACACCTCACTGCTCCTAACACCCCATGCCTGGATCTTCTGCCCCCTGAGCCCCCAAACCTTCATCCCTCCCACCCCTGCCCTGACCAACAGCACCCAGACCCCTAGCAGCCCTACCCGGTCCCCTCAAGCCCTTTCCAGCTCCAAAGTTCCCATCCAGGGCACAGCTCAGGGATTACTCAGTATTTTATATATTCTTCTTCATCAATCTGATGCCACAGTCCCAGTTTTTAGGGTTCCGGTTGGAAGATGTTGGAGGACATGGGACCTGGTTGGGTTTTTATAAGACAGCTTTTTCCTTTCCTCCATTTCCCCCCAAAATATCCACCACCAGCCCAGCTGTGTGCTCATGGAATTCCTTCCCTGTGAGGGTGGTGAGGCACTGGCCCAGGTTGCCTGGAGAAGCTGTGGCTGCTCCATCCCTGGGAGTGTTCCAGGCCAGGTGGGATAGAGCTTGGAGCAACCTGGGCTGGTGGAAGGTGTCCCTGCCCATGGCAGGGGGTGGGATGAGATGAGCTTTAAGGTCCTTCCAACCCAAACCAGTCTCGGGTTCTATGATTCTATGATCTTAGAGCACCTTCCAGTGCCTAAAGCGGCTCCAAGAGCTGCAGAGAGGCAAGGATGTGGAGTGACAGGACAAGGTGGAATGGCTTCCCACTGTCAGAGGGCAGGGATAGATGGGATATTGGGAAGGAATTGTTGGCTGTGAGGTTGGTGAGACACTGGCACAGGTTGTCCAGAGAAGCTGTGGCTGCTCCATCCCTGGGAGTGTTCCAGGCCAGGTTGGATGGGACTTGGAGCAACCTGGGCTAGTGGAAGGTGTCCCTTTTGAGTTGGAAGGGTAGGACGGGATAATCTTTAAACTCCCAACGCAAACCACTCTGGGATTCCATGATTCTCTGAAAAGAAGCTCATGTGTTGCCCAGGCAGGGCTGGGGCAGGGGCACACAGAGCTGGGGGTGCAGCACAGCCCCCCAAACAGCACTGCAAGCCATGCCACTGCCCCAGCAGCATCAGCACCGTGGGATGCAGCTCCCTTTGGGAGCATCCTGCAAAAGGTGACAGCAGGAGCCCTCGGAGCCACATCAGTGGGCAGGGGGGGCTGCGTGTCTCCGCTGTTCCTGGCAGGGAGGCGCTGCCTGCCACAGACCGGGTTTCCCCTCCCGTTTCCACAGCAACACTGGATGACTGATTTCCTTCGATGACCGATTTCCTTCGCTGCCGGCACCCGAGACTCAAGAGCCCAGCCCTTGGCACGTCTTCCCGACACCCCAAAAACTCACGCAGAGCTGTCTCTGCAGCACCCGTGGGCATGGCAGGGTCCCCCCACCCCTGCACGCTGACCACAGCACAGTGCAATGTGTCAGTAATTAGCACTGATAATTTCAGGGCGCCAAAAATTCCCCAAAGAGACACCAGCACACGGGGGAGGTTTGTAATTAGCACCAATTAGTCATTAGTGCCTGATTGGAGTGATGTCCATGGGGATGTCCCGTATTGCTTGTTTTGGAAGGGATGATAAAAGGAGGATGCTGTGCCAGGCACCTACCTGGGGATAGCCCAGGACAAAGCAGCTCCTGGTTGGATCTGGGTGAAAAATTGCTTAAAAAATAAGTATATTACAGCAACATTCCCATTTTTATGGTGAATTTTGCAGTTGCTTCCATGGAAGTGGCAATTCCCTGCTGTCTCTGTACAAATCCCAACTCTTCCACTTCTTCAGCTGCCATGAAATAGTGATTGGAGGTGGAAAATTTGGAATTGGAAAAACTGGAGATGAAATGGCTCACGTGCAGCCTTTCTGTCAGAGCTTAAATTTGGGAAATGGCAATGCAGAGCAGCAGGAGAGCTGCCAGCAGCAGGGAGCATCCCGGGGAAAAGGCCAGCCTGGGTGCCTGGGGACACACCAAGATGGGAACTAGAGGACCTTTCCCTCCCCTGGAGACCTCTCCTGTGGAGAGATGAAGGAGCAGTGGAGGCCAAGCCATCAAATGCCTTCAAAGGGAGGAGGATTTATTAATTCATTTCCATTTAGCCTTTGCTGAACACAGCCCACAGGGAGGGAAGAGCTCCCTCCCCTCTGCACCCCCAGGAGACAGGGCTGGCTGATGCCAAAAACCCTTCCACATCTGTTTTGAGGAATATTAAGGGGTTTTATAGGCCAAGGATGAGATCTGGAGGCTATAATTAGCAGCAGACAATGCAGTCCCCCCTCCCAGAAGTTACTCCCTCTCTCTTGCCCCCAAAATGTTGGGTCTTAGCAGAAATCAGCAATTAGGCACCAAGACTCACAACTGCCCCATGGTCAGTGCCTGATTTGCTGAGGCTAAGGGATATTTTTAGAGGACAAAGGGAATCTGCTGGTGACATGCAATTATTTTCAGAGCGTCTAGAAAAGGCACAGTTGCTTCTAGTTCTATGGATGCTGAGGGTGCCAGGGGAGGGGAGCAGTGGGGATGCACCATGTGAGGGACACAGTCCCACATCTCCATCTCCCATCCTTCTCCCAGATTGTTTGGAGGAGGGATGGATGGCAAGGCAGGCAGGATGCAGGGATGGCCCAGGCTCCCTGGGGACTGGTGGTAACCCCAGTGGACTCAGCATTAGAGGGGGATGTGGTTGCGTCTAGACCTGCAGGACAATGGCATGTACTGGGAGAAACCCATAGGAAAACAGGCTCTGCATCTTCATAGAATCCCAGAATGGTTTGAGTTGGAAGGGATCTTAAACACCAACTAGTTCCACCCCCTGCCATGGGTAGGGACACCTTCCACTAGCCCAGGTTGCTCCAAGCCCCATCCAACCTAGCCCAGAACACTCCCAGGGATGGAGCAGCCACAGCTGCTCTAGGCAACCTGTGCCAGTGCCACAGCCCCCTGACAGACAGGGAAGAATTTCTTCCCAATATCCCATCTACCCCTGCCCTCTGGCAGTGGGAAGCCATTCACTCTTGTCCTATCCCTCTAGGCCCTCTCCCTGTGAAAGCATAAATACACTGAGGATCAAGAGATGCTCCAGTAACTGGGAATAGGGCACGGAAAAATACCTTCCGCAACAGTTTTTCTTGGCTGGAGGAAGAATCAGCAAACCTTGAAAAATCACCCCGAAAAAATACGGTTAATCATGTTCTGAGGAGTTTAATTAGCCCTAATGGGAGGTGGGAGTTATGGAAGAGAAAGGCAGCACAGATCCTTTATCAGACACTGGAGAATCCACATGCTCCACCCAAAACCATCACCTCAACATCCTGCTCTGGGTCATGTCTTTAACTGACACGGTGGAACCTCTTCCGTTGGGAAAACACACCTGGGTGCTGCTCCTAAACTGCCATCCCCCAATCCCTAAGGAGAGCCTGCTCCAAGCAGAGGAAAAAGAGGGATTAAAAGGGTGGAGCACAGCAGGCAAAGGACTGACTCACTCACCACACTGGTGACAACTGCCTGTCTCCATGCCTGAGCTGGGGAGGAGGACTGGGGTCCTGAGGGGCTGGGGACAGGTCATGCCCCCACAGCTCCACAGCTAGGGGCTCATCCCTTTATCCCAGTGCAGAGCCCCACAGCTCCTGAAGGTTGGGACCCCTCTGAGCATCCCACCGGGACACACAGGCACTCCCATCCATCCCTCGGAGCATCCCACCAGGATGCACAGGCACTCCCATCCATCCCTCTGAGCATCCCACCGGGACACACAGGCACTCCCATCCATCCCTCGGAGCATCCCACCAGGATGCACAGGCACTCCCATCCATCCCTCTGAGCATCCCACCGGGACACACAGGCACTCCCACCCACAACCTTACTACATACCCTTACTTACTTCAGGAGCTCCTGCAGCTCCACCCATGCCTCCTCCTAACTCCAAAGCGCCGGAACTGGCTGCCACTTCCCTAAAAATCACCCCAAATCCGGAGTGAAAGGCTCAGCCCATCCATTTCCCTGCCCGAGGCAGGAGTTGCCTTAACCTGTTCTCTGGCGCTGGGCTCAGCGGATCACCAGAGCGAGAGCACAGTAGATGGAACATGTCCTTAAATTCCGACTGGTTTAACCCCTCCCTTAAGCCTGGGAGCAATTTACATCTCCAAGAGTCAAACTGATGCAAACAACTGTCACTTTATTGTCACGTCCAGCCCGTACCGCAAAAGGCACACAACAAACTTCATTGGTACAAAAGAATTTCCCTCCAGGGTTTTCCGTAGAGTTTTCCTTGGGTTTTTTTAATTCCTTTTGTTCCTTTTGTAACACAGTCACTGGCTCTCCCATCGTCCCGATGGGAAGATCCTTTCACAGAAAGGACTAGTTCATGCAGACCGACAGCTCGTTATTGCAGCGGGAATGGCAGGAAGGGCAGGTGGGGACAGCCATTCCGTCCCCATCCGACCCACATGGAATAAATGGGAATAAACAGCACCTCTGTGTCCTGCCCTGCTCCCTGGCACTGCTACTGGTTGGCCAGGGGTGAGCTCCATCCCAGCCCTCAGCATCATCCCAACTCCATCACTCCAACCCCATCACTCCAACCCCATCACTCCAACCCCATCACTCCACTTAGACTGCAGGATAACGGGATGGGGGGAAATAACTGAAGAGGCCCTGGTTTAGCTGTCCCTCCCAAATCCTGAGCAATGTTGAGCATTTCTTTACACATTTTATCCCTGTGATCCCTCTAGCTCCATGTTTCTGCAGAGCAGTGGGTGAGGAGCCCACAGAGAGCACCCAGGCTGCCAGCAGGACCCCCCAGCTGGGTGCTGCAGCCACCCACAAGTGCTGGCAAAGGGGGGAAAAAAGAGGCTGGAGATGAATCTGGGGGGATTTTCCTGCTTGGGAACACATGTTGCTGGCGCACACACCACAAACCCAGCCATGGATTGGAATCTGGAGTGGCAAACTATTCCAGGCTGGGATGTAGCACCCATTAGAGAGGTGTTTGCTGTGGTCTCCCCCAAACCAGAGCAGGGCACACAGCCCTGAGCCCCTAGGCATCCTCCTCCAGCTGCCCTGGGTGGATTTAGGGAAGATAAGGATGTTTTAGGGATGCTCTAGGGGCCACCATGCTCCTGCCTGCCCTGCCAGCATGTGGCTGCCAACATTATTTTCCCATCAAATCCCTCATGCCAGGTGAGATCAAGCTCTGGGGTGGGAACACAGTGCCAGTGCCACGATCCCATGACAGCACACAAAGCTCTCCCATCCCTGCTCCCAAATTCCAGTAACACCAAGGTTTTTTTGCACTGTGCCTATAGCTACACTCCATTTCTTTTGGTACCAGCTTTCTTGGCTCCCTCCCCCAACATTTCTTATAAAAATAAGATTGTGCTTATTTATAAAATTATTCTCTTTTTTTTTTTTTGCTTAAGAAAAGTTTCCAGTTAAAAAAACAATGTGATATCAAAATATGGCAAAACTTTGGCTGTTAATGGCTAAACTCTAATTAAAAATCTTCTCCAAAAAGGCATTGATTGTGCTGTGAGTATCAGCTCTGGAATGCTTCACCCTCCAGTACCAATGGCAAATATTCCACCTGGGCAGGATGGCTTCCCTAGAAGCCACCCTTGGATTTCTCTAGCACATCACCATCCTCCTCTGGCAGAGTTATTCCAACCGTAAAAGACTTAAAGACGCAGGAAAAGCCTTGGGAATACACAATGGAGGCTGCGCTGGGAAGAGCCACATGGACAAGGCAGTTGCATACATATTCTCCTCGAGAGGAAAGTCTATTTTCTCACCTTAGTGCTTAGAAAAAATAGGATTGTTTATATGGTTCATGAAAGAAGAGAGGCAAATCTTTTGTATAAAAGGTATTTTAGAGCAGGAGTTAAATGCAAATGGTTCTGTAAGATCCAGACATATATAAACATACATACCTTGATATATTTATATATGTATTCTCTAGATATTCAACATTTGGGCTGTATTATTGCAATATCCTTACAGGTGATCTATTCTTTTCCATCCTCCTTTGCTCGCTTTTTGTTTTGGGTAGGTGTTTGTTTGGTTTGGGGGTTTTGCTCTCCAAAAAAACTCAAAGGAAAAGGCAAAAACCAAGTTGCAAATGGCTCTGAGAGCTCCCAGCAACACCCACCTCGCTGGGGACTGCTCTGGCCTGATCTCCAGCACATGTCTGGGGAAGAACTGGGATGATGCTCTGTCCCAGATGCTGCTTCCTCCACGGAACATCACTGTGCCCAGAGATCCCTGGCTGGTTATTGCTTGATTCTCCCTCCCCATACTGGCCTTTAGGGTTATTTACAATTCTTTGGCTTGACTTGAACACAACAGTCTGGCACTTTCTCTCCAGCTGCCACTGGAGCCACTGGAGCTGCCGGATAGGGGCAAGGAAGGGAAGAGGCCACCTCTCCATGAGAAAACATGGATGAGCTCCTTCTGGATCCAACCAGATGTGCTTCTCCCAGTCAAAATAAGACAACTTGTGTTTGGCACAAACTCCTCTGGAGGAGATGCTGAGGGACCACCAGTAGGACTCCACCGTGCCCAGGGATCCACATTCTGCCCTCCATCGGGACAATCCTCCCAGTGCCATGGACTCCATGGCCTCGGTGTGCAGCGGTGGGGGAAAGGTGGTGGTGATGCCCCCCATGCAGGGCAGGGAGCTCCAGCCTCACCCTGAGGGCAGCAGCAGGTCCTGCCCCCCACGGCACTCAGACGACGAACTCGGAGACTTCGTCGTGGGTGAGATCCAAGGAGAAGTATTTGCTGGTTCTTTTCACTGGGAAGGTCTCCTGGATGTTGATGCACTGCTGGGCCAAACAGCCATTGCAGTAGAGCCCATCCTCCTCCAGCCCATGGGCACAGCCAAAGGTGTAGCTCTGTGCTGTGTCCTGGCACAGGTTGGCCAGTTGTAAGAAGTCCTTCTGGTAGAGCCTGATGTCATCCAGGCTCAGACTGTGCCGGTCTGTCGACGTCTTTGGCTTTCTGCAGGTTGTCTGGGAAAAGAGAGGAGGCTCAGGACCCATCAGAGCATCACAGTATGTTAAGGGGTCGGAATGGCACTTAGAGATCATCCAGTGCCAGTGCAGGGACACCTCCCACCAGAGCAGGTTGCTCAAGGCTTTAGCCAACCTGGATTGAGCACTGCCAGGGTTGGGCCAGCCACAGCCTCCCTGGGCAACCTGTGCCACTGTCTCACCACTCTCACAGGAAGAACTTCTTCCTGAGTCTGAATTTGCCTCTTTCAATCTCTCCCCATTACTCCTTGTCCTGTCACTGCAGTTCCTACCCAAGAGTCCCTCTGCAGCTTCCCTGGAGCCCCTTCAGTTCCTGGCAGTTTGCTCTGAGGTCTCCACACAACCTTCTCCTCTCCAGGCTGAACAGCCCCAACTTTCTCAGCCTGTCCTTGTAGGGAAGGTGCTCCAGTGCTCTGAGCAGGTTTGTGGCCTTCTCTGGACTTGCTCCAACAGTTCCCTGTCCTTCTTATGTGACAACCCCACCAAAGCTTCACCAGCACCATGTACCTGGGGTAAGGAGTCAGTGCTCTGCCCCCGCAGCTTCACCACTGTCTCTGAGGAGCTGGAGGTGGAGGAGCTGATCTCTTTCACAATAAGTCCTACATGGACAAGAGAGGAAGAGGAGGGTGCAAAGGTTACTTTGAGAGGTGTCTCAGCTCACTTGGGATCCATGTCTGCTGCTCCTGGGGGCTTGCCTGTGCTTTGGGGCAATGGCACCCTCAGCTCCTTGGGGTGACTTCATCCCAATGGCTCCAGCTGCAACTGGTGTTACCTACAAAGTATCCCAAATTTGCTCCAAAATGGCATCCAAAGCCATTCCCAGGGAGCTCAGCACCTCAGAGACCTTCCAGCAGCTCCCAGCATGGAGCTGGAAATATGGGTGACTCTCTGGGTGCATGCACAGCTCTGGAGAAGATAATTGAGTTCAGCCATTCGCCCAGCCCACCACTAACCATGTCCCCAAGTGCCACACCCACATGGCTGTTAAATCCTTCCAGGGATGGTGACTCCACCGCTGCCCTGGAAAGCTGGGCCAGGGCTGGACAACCCTTTCCTGGAAGAAACCTTTCCTAATATCCAATCTAAACCCTCCCTGGTGTGACCTGAGGTAGTTTCCTCTTTTTTGTACCTATCTCTCCTTCAAACCTCTGTGCAAATGCCTTTTTCTGGCATGCCAAGTGGACACAGGGCTAATTTCACTCTGCCAACCCCCAAAGAATCATAGAATGGAATCAGAGAGTGGCCTGGGTTGGAAAGGCCCTTAAAATTCCAACTCCCAAAGGTGAGACTTGCAATGGAGAATCGGAAATAGATTCATAGATTGTGAAGAGGTTGGAATGGAGTTTACAGATCATCCAGCCCCAATCCTCTGCCCTGGGCAGGGACACCTCCCACCAGAGCAGGTTGCTCAAGGCTTTAGCCAACCTGGATTGAGCACTGCCAGGGTTGGGGCAGCCACAGCCTCCCTGGGCAACCTGTGCCAGTGTCTCACCAGGGAAAACTTCTGCCTGAGATCTAATCTACATTTCCCCTCTTTCCATTTATCCCCATTACTCCTTGTCCTGTCACTGCAGTTCCTAACACAGATCCCTCTGCAACTTCCCTGGAGCCCCTTCAGCTCCTGGCAGGTTACTCTGAGGTCTCCACACAACCTTCTCTTCTCCAGGCTGAACAGCCCCAACTCCCTCAGTCTGTCCTTGTAAATGACAGATGAGATCAGGCAGCACCTTACCCGAGTGCCCGTTGAACTTGCGTGACAGCAGCATGTCCTCTGTGATGTAGACACACATGTCAGGGCTCACCTCCATCTCTCCTGCCTGCTCCAGCTCCCGGGGGTCATCCACCAGCATCTCAATTTCTGCCAGAAGAAGATAGGATGAATCATTGATGTGCACCTTCAGATCACCTCCAATCCCATTCACCCAAGCTGGAAATGCAAACTGGTGTCTCACCATCATCCTGAGAGTCCTCCTCCAGCCGGTCCTTCCCTCCGCTCTCCACGCCGGAGGTGTGGGAGCTGCCGTGGCTGGTCATGGAGCTGCAGGTCTTCAGCTTGCGGTGGGCACTGGCGCCCGAGAAGGTGTCCTCAGGCCCCACCTCCCTGGGCTTGGGGTCGGCCTCGATGCCAGAGGTGTGGGAGCTGCTGTGACTGGCAGTAGAGTGGCGGG
>NW_008689629.1:9236-10839 GCF_000695815.1 Acanthisitta chloris
CAGCTGCTCCATGTCCAGGTCCAGGGTGTCACTGATGTAAGACTCGCGGTACTGCTTCTTCTCTGCAGGGTGGCACAGTGTCACCAGCCTGTACCCAGATCCTCCAGGCTGCCCTGGAGCCTCCCAAGAGGGCATGGACCCCCCTGGCACCCAGGGGCATTGGCACCCAGAGTGGTGGCACATCTGGAGCCAGTTGTGTCCCAGTGGCATTTGGGGGTGGTGGAGTGGGAGGCCTCAAACTTGCTGTGCATAACCTCCCTCAAAGGAAGAGGAGGAAGAAGAGAAGGAGAAAGAAGAGGTGAGGAAGAGGAGGAAGAGGAAGAGGGAGAAAATTAGGTGCAGGAAGAGGAGGAAAAAAGAGAGGAAGAAGATGAAGATAAGAAGGAAGATGAGGAAGAGAAGGAGGAAGAAGAGGTGAGGAAGAGCAGGAAGAAGAGGAGAAGGAGAAAGAAACTGAGGAGGAGGAAGAGGAAAAAAGAAAGGAGGAAGATGAAGATAAGAAGGAAGAAGATGAGGAAGACAAAGAGGCACAATAAAATGAAGAGGATGGGGAAGAACAGGAGCAAGATGAGGAGGAAAAAGAACAGGAAGGGTATGTGGAAGATGAGAAAGAAGAATGGGAAAGAGGAGGAAGAGTAAGTAGAGGAGCAG
Organism: Acanthisitta chloris; assembly: GCF_000695815.1. Classification (NCBI taxonomy): domain Eukaryota; kingdom Metazoa; phylum Chordata; class Aves; order Passeriformes; family Acanthisittidae; genus Acanthisitta; species Acanthisitta chloris. The sequence continues at coordinate 9,888 of NW_008689629.1, forward strand.
GAAGAGGAGGAAAAAGAGAAGGAAGAAGAGGAGGAGGAAGAGAAAGAGGACGAAGCGGAGGAGGGGAAAACAAAAGAAGAGGAGGAAGATGAGGATGAGGAAGAAGATGAGGAGGACAAGGAGGAAAAAGATGTGCAGGATGAGGAGGAAGAAGATGATGAGGCAGATGAGAAAAGAAGAAGAGTAGGACAAGGAGAATGAATAAGAACATGAGGAGAAAGATAAGGAAGAGAAAAAGGAAGATGAAGAGGGGAAAGAGGAGGAAGATCTTATGCATTCACAAGGGCTTTCTGAGCTTGGAGATGGGATGGGGAGCACTGGGAAATGCTGCACTGAGGTACTGGGAGGAACTGGGCTGTGAGGGACAGCAGCAGGGCTTGTGCCCATCCCTTAGCATCTGGAGGGGCTATGGGCAGCCAGTCCAGCCAGGAGAGGATTATCCTGTCGGGCAAGGACAAGGTATGGGGTGCAGACAAGGAGGACATAGGGACAGCCACCCCCAACACACTCCCAGTCACAGGACTGGCACAAGGACCAGGAATGATGGGTGCCCATTCCCAGAGGGATTTGGGTCCTGGGGGACCTACCCTCGTTCTCCTCCAGCCTGCGGACCTGGCGCAGGACAGGCTGCAGGTTCATGTAGAGCCTGTGGCTGCTGCTCAGCAGCTGCAGGAGGTGCCTGGAGCGCAGGGGACAGCCTGTGTAGTAGATGAGTTTCCTGGCCGAGGGAAGCCCATCTGGCAGGATCTCAAACTTCTTGCCCTGTGTGGGAGAAAGGAGACATCAGGCCTGGAAAGGAAAATGCTGCAATTCTCACCCAGTCCTGCTGCAGCACATTGTTAGCTTTATGGATTGCAATCACCCGCTCGAGGTCTGCAACAACACCACATGCCCAAAGCAGAGCCCAGGAGATGCTCTGCCTGTGGATCATGGAATCACAGAATGGTTTGGG
>NW_008689629.1:10908-15896 GCF_000695815.1 Acanthisitta chloris
GCCCAGGGTGCTCCAAGCCCCATCCAACCTGGCCTGGAACACTCCCAGGGATGGAGCAGCCACAGCTTCTCTGGGCAACCTATGCCAGTGCCTCATCACTCTTCCCAAGATCCCATCTACCCCTGCCCTCTGCACTGGGAAGCCATTCCCTCTTGTCTTGTCACTCCAGGCCCTTGTTCCAAGTCCCTCTGGAGCTCTCTTGGAACCCCTTTTGGCACTGGAAGGGGCTGAGATCTCTCTGGAGCCTTCACTTCTCCAGGCAGAACAGCCCCAGCTGTCTCAGCCTGGCTCCAGAGCAGAGGTGCTCCAGCCATTAGAGCATCCCCATGACCTCCTCTAGATCCACTCCAATGGGGCCATGTTCTTTCTGTGCTGACCCCAAGGCTGGACACAGTGCTCCATGTGTAGATGGTGGCACTCACCACAAACACCAGTTTCCCCACATTTGTCCAAGGGAAGTCGTAGAGCAGCTGCTTCTCCTCATCCAAGTTCTGCAAAAAGAGGAGAGGGAGCCCAACTGAGGATCCTGGAAGGGACAGGAAGCAGAACTGACCCACCATCCATGCTCAGCCACTTACCTGGAAGATCTGGATGCCTCGTGTTGTCAGCCCCAGTGTCAGGGAGGCCTCCACTTCCCTTTTGTCCTAAGGAGGGAAAAATGAGATGGTTTTAAATACACAATTTGCAGCATGAAGTGGACAAATCCGCCCCAGGTATCCTCCTGCAGACACCCCAGTCACCATTCCATGATTAAAGTGCCACAGTGATCATAAAATCATACTCTAAGGGTGGTGAGGCACTGGCACAGGTTGCCCAGAGAAGCTGTGGCTGCTCCATCCCTGGGAGTGTTCCAGGCCAGGTTGGATGGGGCTTGGAGCACCCTGGGCTAGTGGAATGTATCCCTGCCCATGGCAAAGGGTAGAACTGGATGAGCTTTAATGTCCCTTCCAACCCAAACCACTCTGGGACTCACCCTGCTGCCTCAAGGAGAGGTTGCATGGGGCTTGGAGCAACCTGGGCTAGTGGAAGGTGTCCCTGCCCATGGCAGGGGGTGGAATGATATGAGCTTTAAGGTCCTTCCACCCCAAACCACTCTATGGTTCCATGACAGCACCTTGTGCTCTCCCAAAAGCTTCTCTTTCTTAACTTCAGGACGCTACAAAGTGGTTTGTGAAACAACATCTCCTAGCAAAGAAACCGCTCTGTTCCCAGGACAAAAATCCAGGGAGGGCATTCCCAAAAGATCCCAGGAACCACATGGCCAGGGCTCACCTTGTACAACCTGTAGTAGTGCACAGCCACATCATCGAGCCGGACAGCCTCCTTAATGTACTTGAGATGGGCTTCAGAGGCTGTCAGGGCAACCTGGTCTTTGTGCATGTTGGGGACGTGCTTCAGGATATAGTCCTTGCCCCTCTTTGCAACCACCTGTTTGGAGGAGAGAGAAGTTTGTCCAGCTGCTCTGTGCCTGCTCAGGGCTGGATGCCACCCCTGGCGTTCCTGGGCAGTGGTGATTTCAAGGGAAAAAGGGAAGTTGGAGCAATATGTTTTGTTACAGACACCTGCAAGCAAATATAAAATAGATACAGCAGCCAATGACTTTACCAGCAGGATTTCCCACTGGTAATTGTGTGTGCTCCATGAGCCCATCCAGTGGAGTTTACACTACTGGTGATACCCATGCTGGGACAGGCAGAGCCATACAGAGGTTTCTTGTATGGCTGGGGACATAGCCCAAGCGTTGTCACTCCTTAGTGACATGTGTGAGAAAAAGAGAAGCTGGCAGATCTTGGGACAAAACCAAGAAAGAGGTTGCAAAGGAGAAATAAAAGGCCCCAGGGAGACCTTGGAGCACCTTCCAGTGCCTCAAGGGGCTCCAAGACTGCTGGAGAGGGACAAGGGCCTAGAGGAACAGGGCAAGGAGGAATGGGTTCAGACTGAAAGAGGGGAAAATGAGGTTGGATATATGGAAGAAAATTTTGCCTGTGAGGGTGCTGAGGCACTGGCACAGGTTGCCCAAAGAAGCTGTGGCTGCTCCATGCCTGGAAGTATTCCAGGCCAGGTTGGACGGGGCCTGGAGCAACCTGGGCTAGTGGAATGTATCCCTGCCCATGGCAAAGGGTAGAACTGGATGAGCTTTAATGTCCCTTCCAACCCAAACCACTCTGGGACGGGACTCTATTATGGCACCAACTCCCAAAGGGCTGCAAAACCTGAGGAGCTGCCCCTGATGGTGGTGGGATGATTCCATGGTGGCACATGCCATGCAGGGAATCTCCCACGCACATCCCTGAAGCACATGGGGAAACCCCTTCAGTGGATGAGCTACCCCAGCCCCCCCCAGCCCCAACCCTCCCTGCCCACAGCTATTTCCAGCCCCATACTTGTCCCAGGCTATTAATAACCAGGATTAAGCCAGAGACAGGGATGCAGCCTGGGAAGCCTCCAAGCAGCTTCGGGATTCACTCACGCTTAGAGCAGGGGATGCTTACCCAGGAGGGGAAATAGGCTTCAGGATCGAAGTACTTCCCACAGTGCTTGTTCCTCTTAAAGTCTCCGAGGTCAGCTTGGAGGGCGAAGGCAGTGAGGAGAAAATAAGCCTCCTCCCTCAGCACACACTGCGAGTGCAGCACCTGCTTCCGCAGGTGCCAGTAGTAGTAGTAGCGCGCGGTGCGGTCACTGTGGAGCACAGGAGAGCAAGAGGAGAGAGGAGCCACAGGGACCCCCACCCATGGCCAAAACCAAGGGGTGGGAGACAACTCCAGCACCTTCCTCCCACTGGGAAGCTCTTAGGGAGGGAGCAGGGCTGGGTGCCAAGTTGTTTGCTCCCTCTTCATACTATCATAGTATTAACGGGTTGGAATGGGAGTTTAGGGATAATCCAGTGCCACCCCCTGCCCTGGGCAGGGACACCTCCCACCAGAGCAGGTTGTTCAAGGCTTTATCCAACCTGGCTTTGAACACTGCCAGGGTTGGGGCAGCCACAACCTGAGTTGCTTCCTCATTTATTAAAGGCAGAATTCCCATTCAGCAGTGTAAATCTTGTGCTGAGGTTTCCAGCCAGGTGGAATGATCCCACCAAAGCATCCCCATGGGGCTGCAGGTGCCCCCAAACCCCTGAAAATCACTTTTCTCCCAGAAACAAGTCCTGAAAGTCCCACCCAGCCACAAGCAAACAGATGAGTTAAAATCAGGCTGTGCCCCAGGTTAAGCTCTGATAAAACCCCAAATAACAACATCCCCAATCCCCAGAAAGGCTTTGTCATCGCTGGCTGGGAGCAGTGGCATGTGGCAGGAGAAGCCACTCAGCACCCACCCCCAACCAGACCCAGCTTTTGGGATGTGAACAGCATCCCACAGCATCCCAAGGCTGCACACCAACACTGGTGGGGTGGGAAGGGACAGGTGGGTGTACCCTACCTGATGAGCCTCCCGTTTTCCACGTAGTACTGCACTCGGAAGTGAATGATCATTGGGGGGCCAAACTGGTCGATACCCTGGAATGGAGGAGATTTTCAGGACTCCTGTGGAGACCCTGGAATTGTGCCCCAGTCCCTCACCTCAGCTCACTGGGGTCATGTCCATCACCCTTGCCCACCATAGGTGAGTTCACTCGTTAACACCGATGGCAATTTTTCCCTGAATTAAGAGTTTGACTCCATTTTTCCCCCAAAATGCAGGAATACAAAGGGGTTTTGGATTTAAAGAAGCAGGTGACTGAGTTTGAGACCCCCAGGGGGTCTGCATCCCCCCACTGCTTCTGTCTTTCTCCCAATCCATCATCTACCAGTTGCCTCAGTGCCGGCACTGGAGCCTTGACATCGACCTCTTGGCACATGGCACTGAAATAATGAGAAGGTGCTTTCTGGGCAGAAAAACACCCACATTGAATTTAGAAACTGGAAAAAGGGGACCTTAAAAATTCTTCTGAAGTATAAGGGAAAGGAAAAAAATCACAGCTCCAGGGGTGAAGCATGGAGGATTCATCCCCAGCTGGGACATATGGTGGCATTCAGAGTGACAACCATCAAGCAAGACTTGGGTTTCATTCAGGTTCTGCACACCCACCCCCAGCCCCAGGCTGGCTAAATGCCCTTCCCACCCCTCAGCTGCATTCCCGGGTCCTGGAAGTGACCTGCGACGGGGACAGAGGTGGCTTTACTGCCGTCAGCTCTCCATGCAAGACCTCACCGCTGACCTTGCTGGCCTCCTTCTTCCACTCCTTGGGGCAGTACTTGTAGAGTTTCTGGGCCAGGTCCATGTACACGTGCTCATTGTCTGGGTGGGACAGAGGTGGCATCAGCATCCCCCTGTGTGTCCTCTGTATTCCACCAAGTCCTGCCCTGGCCCCACCAACCCATCAGTAGCTCTGTAACCTCCTCGTCACCCAAAGAGGCCACCAAAGGTCTGGGTGACTCTGCACCCACCTCTGGGTGCAGATGAACCCATGGTGTAAGCCCCTGACTTACTCTGGATGACGCTGAGCCCAAAGAGGTGACAGTCCTTCAGCCTCAGGAGGTCACACACCTGCACCAGTAACTCATTGCACAAAATCTTCACCTGCAAAAAAAACCCCAACACATGGTCCTGGCTGCATCTGTGCCCACCTGAGCTGGGCACTGAACCCCCAACAGGACCCTGATCAGGACTAGGGGGTGACAGGTTGGGCTGTGGGGCTCAGTTTTCCATGGGGTTAATGTGTAAGTCTCCAAAAGCCTGGGGTGCAGGACCAGACCTCTGCCAGGGATGGGATGCACAGGGGATGGTGGTGGAGTCCTCACTGCAACCAGCCCAGCACTGGGGACATGGATTTGGGAGCAGAAAACAGAACATTTATAGAATCATAGAGTCCCAGAATGGTCTGGGTTGGAAGGATGTTAAAGCTTATCTCATTCCACTCCTCTGTCATGGACAGGGACACCTTCCACCAGCCCAGGTTGCTCCAAGCCCCATCCAGCCTGGCCTGGAACACTCCCAGGAATGGAGCA
>NW_008689629.1:15988-25961 GCF_000695815.1 Acanthisitta chloris
GCAGCCACAGCTTCTCTGGGCAACCTGTGCCAGTGCCTCAGCACCCTCACAGGGAACAATTTATTCCTATCATCTAATCCAAATCTCTCCTCTTTCAGTTTAAAACCCTTCCCCCTTATCCTATCACTATCTGCCTGTGTACAAAGTCACTCTCCATCTTTTTTATAAGCTTCCTTTAAATATGAAAGGCATTAAAAAAATTTCCTGCATCAAAGGAAACATCGGGAGCTGGTGAATTAACATATAAAAGTGGGGGAATTTCACATTCAATACTACACCCAAATCAGAGCCAAAGCCCCTCCTGTTTATCCCCTGGGGTACTGAACTGCCATCCAGAACGGAGTGAGGGCTGAAGGAGGAGGCTTGTGCCCCTCTGTGGGCTGCCAAGCAGCAGGTCACCAGCCAAAACCTACTCTGCTGATACTCTGCTGCCAGCAGCACATCGAGGGAAGAAGCAGGAGAGCGGAAAATGCTGCCGCAGCCTTAGGGGGAATAACTCATGTGCATTTCTCCAGCAGGGCGAGAACAGGCAGGCTCAGAATCCAACCCAGGAGCAAACCCAGAGCATGCAGATGCAGCTGGTTGCAAGCCCAGTGGGTGTGAGGAGCATGTCAGTGCTCAGGGAGTTCCCCAGCCCCCCCAGAGCCTTACGTTGATGATGATGTTGAGGGAGTCGTCGTTGGGAAGGAAGATGCAAACACTGCGTCGGTCCTGCATGACTCTGTTGTTGTGGAAGGTCAGTTTGTTCATCGTGGTCTGGGCTCGGGGCTCGGGGTGGGGTGGGGGCAGCACCTCACCGGTGGGATGGGGTGGCCTCGGTCCCCGCGGGTGCCATCCCTGCAGGAGAGAGAGGAGCTGAGCCCTGTGTGGGCACCCCCAGCCCCACACACCCCACTGCAGGCATCCTTCCCACCCAGCAGAGCTTCAGAGGATGCTAAGAGGTTGGAATGGAGCTCAGAGATCATCCAGTGCCAACCCCCTGCCCTGGGCAGGGACACCTCCCACCAGAGCAAGTTGCAAAAAAAAAGTGGTGAGGCAGCCACCATGGCCCTGGGCAGCCTGTTCCAATGTCTCACCACCCTTATAGTAAAATACTTTTTTCTCGCATCCCACCTAGACTCTCCCTCCTTCAGTTTAAGCCCATTACCCCTTGTCCTATCATTGCAGTTTCTAACACAGAGTCCCTCTCCATCTCCCTTGCAGGCCCCTTCAGATATTGAAAAGTTGCTATGAGGTCTCCACGCAGTCTTCTCTTCTCCAGGCTGACCAGCCCCAACTTTCTCAGCCTGTCCTCATAGGGAATGTCCCCCCAGTAGTGGGACGTCTCCCCAGAAGTGAGATGTCCCCCAAGCCCCCTGAGCACACCACAGCCACCCCCATCCCAACCCCGGCGCCACGGTTAGTGCAGGATCACAGCCCAGCCCAGAAAACCTGAGCCAGCAGTTTTATTCTCCCAGCTTGCGTTCAGAAAAACCTCAGGAAAAGCTTTCCTGGCATAATTGAAATAAATAAAAGTGTATCTGCTGGGAACAACCCAGAAGGTTGCAGGCTGCAGAAAGGCAAGGAGATGGTGTGGGGTCCCATAACAGGACCCCCACATCCCTTCCTGTATCATTCCCAGCAGTTCTGACTCTGACTCTTACTGGGGTTAAATAAAACAATCCAAGCACTAACAGTGATTTGCAGATGGGAAATTCACAGCTGGTGAATCCATCCTAGCACTGACCCCAGGAAATTCTTATTTCCAAGGGTGAATATTCCTTATGTACCTTTTACCCCAGGACCATCCACAGGGACACAAATTCCCACATGACACCACAAGCAAGGACCTTTAAACTCTAAACTAGTTCAGCCTAACCCCCAGATTTATGCTGGCACCAGGACAGCAGAGTGTCTCCCTTGTCGCCAAATATTTGTTTTGGTCTAAATGGAGATGCCTTTGGCTTCTGAACCCCTGGAACTGCATATTTGTGCAGCAGGAAGAAAGTGCCCTGAGGTGACTTTTTGTTGGAGGTTACTGGGATTTTGCAGAAGTTGGGAAATCCAGAGGTCATGATCTCTCATCACGACAGCGCTTTGGGTTTCTACCACCAACGCTGCACTGCATCCATGCATTGCATCCATACATTGCATCCATGCATTGCATCCATGCATTGTGATGGTGGATCATGGCCATGGATCAATCCTGGGCACTGCATCAATGCATTGTGGCATCCATACATGGCATCCATGTATGATGGCCATGCATCAATCCTGGGCACTGCATCCATGCATTGCATCCATGTATGATGGCCATGTATCCATCCTGGGCACTGCATATACACATTGTGACCTCCATGCACAGTATCCATGCATCACAGTTGTGCATCATGGCCATGCATGCCATCTATGCATTGCATCCATGCCTCGTGGTGGTGTATTGTGGCTATGTATTGCATCTGGGCATCATGAATGTGTACTGCATCTATGCATTGTGGTGGTGCATCATGGCCATGCATCAGGGTTGTGCATGGCAGCTGTGCATTGTGGCCATGTATGGCATCTAGGCATTGCATCCATGCATCATGGCCATGCTTCATGGCCATGCATTGCACCCATTCATTGTGGTGGTGCATCATGACATCTACACATTGCATGTGTGTATCATGACCATGCATCGTACCTACACACTGCATCCATGCACTGTGGTGGTGCATCATGGCATCCAGGCATTGCCTCTGAGGATTATGGCCATGCATGGCACCTACACATTGCATCAGGACATTGCTGTGGTGCATCATGGCCATGCATCAAGGTTGTGCATGTCATCTGTGTGTTGTAGCCATGTATGGCATCTATGCATTGCATGTGTGTATCATGGCCATGTATTGCACCCATGCCCCGTGGTGCTGCACCATGGCATCTATGCATTGCATCCATGCATCACAGCTGTGCATCATGGCCAAGCATGGCATCTCTGCATAGTATCCATACATTGTGGCCATGCATTGAGTCTGTGCCTTGCCCCAAGCAACCTGGCCAAGTATCACATCTGTGCTCGTGCCTGTGTTGGCTAAGCACCGTGGCCATGCCCAGACAGGACTGATCTGGCTGGGAGCAAACAGCGCTGCGGCCAGTGTGGTTTCAAGGTTCATTACAGATCCCAGCGGTGAACGAAACGGGGCTGGAGGTACTTGGCATATGTCCTGGCGCCTGGCAGCTTCCGTGCACCAGCACAGGGAGGGCAAGAGGTGACCTGCATGGCCCATGGTGGGGAGGGCACAGTGTCCCTGGCAAAGCAGCTCTGCCCCAGGGCACTCTTCAGCACCCTCCGTGCCCTGCTCCCACCCAAAGGCCTCCTGCAGCCCCAACGGGTGCTTGAGAGCATCTTCCCATCACAGTGTCGTGCTCAGAGGCACAACCCACTCTTGAGTTCCTTCATCGCTGGGAGGTTATTCTCTGCTGGGCATTGCCTCTCACCCAGAGCTTCCCCCAGGCACCACAGTGCTCTTAGAATCCCTGATTGGTTTGGGTTGGAAGGGACATTAAAGATCATCCAGTTCCAACCTCCTGCCATGTGCAGGGACACCTTCCACCAGCCCAGGTTGCTCCAAGCCCCATCTAATCTGGCCTAGAACACCCCCAGGGATGGAGCAGCCACAGCTTCTTTGGGCAACCCGTGCCAGTGCCTCATCTCCCTCACAAGGAAGAATTTCTTCCCAATAGCCCATCAACCCCTGCGCCCTGGCAGTTTGAAGCCATTCCCCCTTGTCCAGTTACTCTGGCATCCCAGGGCTGTTCATCCCCACAACAGTCACTGTATTTCCTCCTGCTCCTGCAGCCTGGATTGGTCCCAGAGCATCAGGGATAAAACCACAGGAGCTGGCACCAGCAGAGCACAGGCATTGGAAGGAAAGAAGACCCAAACCATATATTTTGGTGTTTATACAGAAAACACTCCAGTTCCTGCTGCTGGATGAGAACATTCCATCAGCCAGCCACATAGGGACGATCCCTATGGAGTGCCCCCTCACTTCCAGGAGCTTCCCCAGGGGCTGTGCCAGCCCTCAGAGCTTCACAGATTTAGCAAGCAGGCACACAAAGCCCTTTCCAGGGTGCTGTGCCTCCAGCAGCCTCAGCCAGACACTGGCAAATTCTTTCCAAGCATCTGCTGCTCATTCCGACAATGTCAGCTTTGATTCCCTGGGACCCTGTGCCACTGCCCGGTGGTTTCTGCTCCAGTGCAAGCATTGATATGAGGCTCAGACATAGAATCATGGAATGGTTTGGGTTGGAAGGGACCTTTAAAGATCATCTAGTCCAGCTTGGTCAGCTCCAAGCTGGAATGAGCCTGGATTGCAGGGAGAGCCTATCTGGAAGGCCACACAGTGGAGGGGGTGACACAGGTCACCCACAGTCCCAGCAGGGGAATCTCCACCCTGGGCTGTTTTCCACCCAGAAAGTAAAGCCAGCTGGAAAAAAACACTGGGAAAGAGGACTTGGGCATGGATCAGCCTCTGCAGTGCCAGGAGATCCAGGTCTCCCAGCCACAATTTCCATGGCATAGTGCATTAAATCTCCATAGGAAGGCACTGCAAACTGCTTGTAACTCCAGAGCGTTGCAGAGAAAACTCCTTGATCTGCTGTGGTTTCCAGCCCAGGCTGCTGGAATACTGTCTTCCTCCCTTGTAGCAATGCCATGGGATAAATCCTGCTGCAAAGCTCTGCTGCAAAGAAAACATCAGGCACTAAACCTGCTGCTGGGAAAAGCAGCCGGAGCTGTCGCTGCTGACTCGGCGAGGGATTTATCCATCCCGGGGTCCTGCAAACAGGGATGAGGCCAGGCAGAGCCTGGGATCCATTCAGAGATGCTGGAGCAGCATTCCAGGCTCTCCTTGGAAATATAAACTTGAATGTAATTCCAGGCTGGGGATTTAACATCACTTGAACTTGCAGGCTGACGTGATGTTTCCTTCTGAGCGTGCAGATTCCATGGATGTGAAGCGATGCTGGATGCATGTCCAGAATTTTTCCCTCTTCCATGTATTTATTATGTTTAAAAGACGCCGAGAGGCTCCATCCTCGTGGGTTTGGGTTGGATTTGTACCCTCATGGTATCCATCAGACATCACTGCCCCCAGCTCAACCCAGCCATGATTCCCAGCCTCCAGGCAGATCCAGCCCACTGCTCCATCACACAAATTCATCCCTTCCTTGCCAAAATATCCATTTAAAAAATCTGCCTTATCAAACATCTCCATCCCTGGAGGGATTTAAAAGCCATGTGGCACTTGGGGACATACATGGTCAGCGGTGGCCTTGGCACTGCTGGGGGAATGACTGGACTCAGTGATCTTAGAGCTCTTTTCCAACCTAAATGACTCCAGGATTCCATGATTCTAACCCACCACCAGGCTTTTGATCCAGCCCTCCTGAACCACAACAGGGGTGAGGGAAGGGATCCAGCACAGGACCCACACGTAGGCACAGGCCATCCCAAAGCGCAGAGGGAGATGGGAAGATGAATTCCCAGGGCAGGAATTTCTTGTTTTCAGGAGTTCAGAGTGGGTTTCCCCCACATCACAGGGCACAGGTATGCTCAGAGCTGTTATTACAAGTTTCAGGCCAACACTTAATGCAGCTTCTCCTATCCCAAAATCCAAATGAATTCCTGCTTGTGGTTGCCCTGTAATTAAAATTGTCTCCAATTCTTCATGAACTCAACAGTTTCCTCCTAATGAAGAGAGGCAGATGAAAGAGACCTTCACTGGGAAAAAGGACTTGGTTATAAATATTCCATGACTTCATCCACCACAAAAGCTATTTGGATGCTGGAAACACAGCCTGGGCAGCCAGGGGCCAGCCCCCACCAGCCCCAGCAGATGCCTCCCAGTGCTGGGGGGATCCAAAAAGCCTCTCCAAGGAAAGTTCCCCCAGGCCCAGGAGCTTGTCTGTCTCCACCTCTCTGCAGCACTCCTCCTCCTCCCATTTGGTACCCAACAGAGTGGGTGCTTGGAACACCCAGGGATGGCTGAGCCAAGTGCATCATCCCAAAAATGGGATAATGACCCTGCTGTCCTCTCCTGAGAGGGATGAGCCCCGTGGGACATCATGTTCCATGGCGAAGCACAGGCTGAGCCATGGCAGCTCAGGAAACTGCTCCCCTGCTTGTTTTGCTGTGCATGGAGCTGAATCCAGGCTGGAAGTGCTGATTTTCCATTCAACCCAGGGCAGAGCCATCCCAGGCCTCCTCATTCCCTTACTTTGGAGCACTGACATATAAATAAAGTGCCCGAGGTTCTGCTGAAGATGGATACAGAGATGGATTTGTCCTGGCATGGGATCCAGAAAGGGAGGGATGGCGCCTGCTCTTCCACTTCCCTCCTCCGCTAGAGATCCAGCCCCTTCCATCAGATTTCCTTCCTGCAAACTTTGCCTGAGTCTTTGGGATTAGAACAATCTCAAACCCAGGCTGGGGAGGGTCGTGCTCAGGACATCCCAGCTCTGGCTCCAGATCCTCTCCCCCCACATTCCCAGGCACTTTAGGAACCATCTCCCAGCATCAACAAGCCCAAACCTCCCCGAGCTCTGATCCCACTCCCAGCACCACAGGCATCAATCCAAAGGCTGTACACGGATGTGAAGCATTGCCTTTGCTCCCCTTTCCGTGGAAGCCCCCCTGCTCCGGGGGCAGCCTGGGTCGCCTGCCATAAATCCCTTGGGATTTGATTGTGGGATCCCTGGACCACAAAGCAGCCCTAAGGGCCAGTGTCACTATCCCACATCCCTGTGCCATGGAAAGCACAGCCCTGAGCCTCCAATCCATGGGCCTCCCTATTTATATATAAGAATCATATTTTAAATGTAATTAACAATATAATTGTTAATATAATCTAATTATTAATAACATTTCAATGTAATTATTTAGATTGTGGGATCCCTGGACCACAAAGCAGCCCTAAGGGCCAGTGTCACTATCCCACATCCCTGTGCCATGGAAAGCACAGCCCTGAGCCTCCAATCCATGGGCCTCCCTATTTATATATAAGAATCATATTTTAAATGTAATTAACAATATAATTGTTAATATAATCTAATTATTAATAACATTTCAATGTAATTATTTAGATTATGTTATATAATAACACCCCCTCAAGATGCTCCTGCCCTAGGCAAACCCTTCCTTCCCCATGGAAAGCACTTTTGGGGAGCCCCATTCCCAGCACCCCATTCCCAGGCACACTGTACATGGGATCAGCACCCAAACCCATGGGTCTGACTCTGGAACACGCAGTGCTTGGTGCACATGCAGAGGAGAAAAACAGGATGCAAAGTGCTCTGCTGACAGTCAAGAGCCCCAAAACAGCTCCATTTTATTCCAAACCCACATAATTCCTGGACTATCCAGAGCCCTCACCCTCTGTGGTGTCCTCACCTCCAGCTCTCAATCTAATGAAACAAAGCCAAACCAAATTCCTTCTTTTTGTAATCCTGGAGTGGGCAGAAAGGGATTTATCTTCCCCCAGCAGCGCTGTTCTCTAGTTTTCCAGCTGGGAAAGCTCCTCAGCCACGCCACAACCTCCATCAACTTCCCTGCCCCAGCACCAATGGGGAAAAGCTTTTTGGGAACAGTATCCTAAGGTTACTTTGGAGTCAAGCAGGAAAAAAGGCAGCAGCAAACTGAATTGAGGAGCAGGAGGATATTTCAGCCAGCGCCATGGTTTGTGTACTCCATCTGGAGCCCAAAGGCTGTCGGGGTTTTTTTTAGCAGGAGGGAACTGACATCATCTTAATTTCCAATTCCCATTTATTTTTACATCTGGTCTGAATTAATCTTTCTCAGCGTCCTGACTTTCATGTCATGGAATAATTGCTTACAGACTCAGGGTTTAAAGAGCCTCAATAAACCAGTTTAAAAAGAGAAACTCCTTTCAAAAATGAGTATAAATCCAGGACCTAGAACCAAACCCCCAATACGCCTTCGGGATTGGGAATTTTACACGGAACAACAACACTTTCAAGCAAGGGAGCTTGAATTAATCCCAGATCTATCCAAGTACTGGAGAGGGTGAGTGAGCCCTGTGGAAAAACACCAATACAAACCAACTAGGAGTTAAGGAGAGCAGCAAAGCTCCATCAGTGCCATGCTGAAGCATCCATGGAAAAGTATCTCTGGAAGAGCAGGGTTTGACTTAGAGGGGAAAAAAATATCCTTATGGCCAGAAAGGCATCGGCTGTGAGCAGGAAAAGGGATGATCCAGGACTGGGAGATGACGGTGGAGTTGGCATGGGGCTGGGATGTGCCTTACTCCCATGTGCCAGTCAAAGGACATGGGAATGCCAAGGATGGTCCTGGGAAACCTCAGCTCCAGCCTGGGAAACCTCAACCCTGGTTTCTCCACTGCCATGAGGGCACAGTATGAGATAAAGACTGATTAGGAGCTGCATTTATCCTCACTGCTTCCAGAACCTGGCAGTGATGCACATCCCCAGTGGAAAACATGGAGAAGACCATCAGTGACACTACTGAGCTGTCACCCCAAGCACCCCCATAGGGTGGGGGCACCCATGGGTGAGTGAGGCTATGGACAACAGGGTTCCACAGGTGACTGTGACCCAGGAACAGAAGGATCCATGGAAGAGAGGACCACAGGTAAGGGAACCAACAGGTGATGGGAACCAGGGTTGAGGGAGCCATGGGCCAGTGCAAACCTTGGACACAGGGACCCATGGGTGACTGCAACCCAGGGAAAAAAGCTGTCACAGACAGAGAGGACCCATGGATGAGGGGACCCACTGGTAAGTGTGGCCCATGGGCAAAGGGACCCACTGGTGAGGGTGATCACTGGTGATGTGTGACCCACAGGTGAGGAGACCCATGGGTGAGTGTGACCCATGAGCAAGGGAGCCCAAAGGTGAGGGGACTCATGCGTGACTATGACCCATGGGTGAGTTATCCACAGGTGAGGAGACTCATGGGCAAGGTGACCCACAGGTAATTGTGGCCCATGGGTCAGGGGAGCCACTGGAGAGTTCAAGCTATGGGTGAGGGTGCTCATGAGTGAAAGGATGAGCGGGTGAGTGTGACCCTGGGCTGAGGGGTCCATGGGCAAGGGGATGTGTGAGTGAGTGTGACCCAAGAGACAAGGGGTCTCATGGGTGAGTGAGACCCAGGGGCAAGGAGACCTGTGGGTGAGTGAGACCCAGGGGTGTGGGGTCCCATGAGTGAGGGGATGCTTGGGTGAGTGTGACCCATGAGCAAGGGGTCCCAAAGGCAAGGAGACCCATGGGCAAGTGTGACCCATGAGCAAGGGGTCCCTTGGGTGAGGGGACCCAAGGGTGAGCGAGACCCGTGGGTGACTGGCACTCCAGGATGAGGGAACTTGTGGGACAGTGAGACCCAGGGAAGAGGGGACTCATGGGTGAGTGCGATCCAAGGACAAGAGGACCCGTGGGTGAGTGAGATCCATAAGGAAGGGGTGTCACAGGCGAGGGGACCAGTGGGGGAGTGCAACCCAGGGACAGGGGGACCCGTGGGTGAGTGAGACCCATAGGTGAGTGTGACCCAGGGGTAAGGGCACCTGTGGCAGAGTGAGATACGGAGGTGAGGGGTCCTGCAGATGAGGGAACCCATAGGTGAGTGTGACCTAGGGACGAGTGGTCCCATGGGTGAGACCGGTGGGTGAGGGTGACCCACGAGCAAGGGGTGTCATGGGCAAGGGGACGCGTGGGTAAGTGAGACCCACGGGTGAGTGCGACCCAGGGTGAGTGGACCTGTGGGACAGTGAGACCCAGGGGGGAGGGATCCCATGGGCGAGCGAGAGACACAAGCAAGGGGTGTCATGGGCACGGGGACCAGTGGGTGAGTGAGACCCAGGGACAAGGGACAAGGGGTGTCATGCCCGCGGGTGAGCGTGGTGCAGGGGAGAGGGGCTCCGCGGGAGAGCGGGATCCAGAGGCGAGGGGTCCCGCGGGCGAGGGGTCCCGCGGGCGA
>NW_008689630.1:0-27411 GCF_000695815.1 Acanthisitta chloris
AGCTGTGCTCTGCTTTCTCTACTATGTTGTTTCATGTCTTCTTATGCCTCTTGTATTCTGCTGTCATATTAACTTCATTAACTTATGTGTTAAGGTCTCTGTCCTTGGCATCAACATGAATTTTGCTTTCTGACATCAAGGAAGTAGCAGGAGTCTTATTAACATGTTTCCATAACAGTCATGCTCTTGCTATGAAAACAAAAATGAAGTACCAAATGATCTGTAGGAGGTATCTCACTCCAGGACAACGTAAAGGTGAACACATTGCTGCATCAGCCTGAACATCTGTCAATCAAACCAGTATTGTCTCATATACCTATTGTAGTAACCATGGTCTGTGTGGTGAAAAGGGATTATTGAGGCAGGTGACTTAACTGTCATCTAGTTGAGTGACAGATACAGTATTTGTGAGGGAGAAGAGTGATGTATGCTTTTTTTTATTTATAGACCAGTGTCTCCTCCAGGTTTGGGTAGCTTTTAACGATAATTTTCATACAGGAACAAGAAACTTAGTCTGTTTGTTCCCAGTTTTTATAGCCAGTGGTGGGAAAGTAACCACTTGTTACAGACATTCATAACTGTTGCCGGTCCAACGCTTCCTTTTCAAATAGTCAGGTGTCTGTAACGTTCACCTTTTAGGCTTGCCTTTACCTGTTGTCTTGGTGTTGGAAAACCTGCACAAATGCCATCTCATTTTTACCTTTGTCGCCGTATTTTTTTGCTGCCTGGAGTAGAGGAAAGACTGTGGTTTATGGTGTTACTCACATTTGTACTAGTAGAGGACCTAGTCAATTTGATTTTCTGCTAAGGTGTCCACAGGGTTAACAAAACTGTTTCATTCTTCCAGTGGGGTGTTTTCACACTTCCTCTTCTGAAGTTTTTTTTTAAAAATCAGGTGCCATAATAGCACAGCTTTATAGCATAAATGTGCTTCTCCAGGGTTTAGCCTGGCTTCACATGTCCTTCCCTGCTACTCTCCAGGGGTGGTGTTTGCACAGGACAAACTCTGCAGCTGTGGAAATAGCCAGGGTGACTGACTGCCTTGCAGGCAATGCACTTATTCTCAAGTTTATTCCATCTCATAGTAGTTGCTGTGACTGTCCAACCACTTGAGCTTGGCACATGGCCCCATCCCCTGGCACCCCTCTCATGCAGTGGGGTGGAGACAGGTGGCAGAGAACCAGCTTTGTTGGCCTGGGTCCACTGAATGGTACCCCTAGGAGATCCTCTGCTGTTCCTGTCTGGCAGCTTTCTGGCTGCTGCATGCTGTTGAGACATAGCAAGAGCAGTCAGAAATTAGAACTGAGCCTGTTATCTTTGTATTTGGAACAGCATAATTTGAAAGCAGATTATGTTTCTCTTTGAAGGGTAAATGACCTAAAGTATATTAAAAAAAAGTTATCCCACAGTGGATTATTGTCAGAAATATTTAGCTCTGTGTTTTGTTTCACAGCATGCAGTGGTGCTGTGTGGCAATGTGGGACAGAAGGAGAAGATTAATATTTTATTTATTTGAAATTATTACAGTGAGGGAGGAGCTAAGAAGCAAAAGGTGGTTATTAGCATTTACCTCTGGGGGTACCCACACTTTCTTCCCTCTCACCCTCCTTTTCCCAAAAGTGATGATAGTTTGGTAGTTGCAGCAACTTGGAACCTCAATTAAGAGTTCGTATCCTCAGGACAGCAAGCAGTAGCTTAGTTAATAAAGATAAAAGAAGACAGGAATAAAAGTCGGAGGAAATAAAAGGTGGAGGAGGAAGAAGCGAAGTGAATTCCTATGGCATAATTTCAAAGAAAGCCGTATACCTTCTGAATCATTTGCATACCATGTGTGTTTCTTGTAGTTCTCCAGTCCCCTGGCTAAATAAATCAATTACAGTCCATGGCTGAACAGCAGTACATCATGCTGTCTTTCATTTTACTGAAAAGTGTTCCTATATGTTTAAAATTCGATAATGTTGTAAGTTCATTGTTGCCCTTTAAATACCATGGGAAAAACAGAAGACTGATTCATACCTGGTGAAAGTGTTTTGTCTGATAGATAGATGTATGTATTTCAGATAGAAGACCAAATCTGTGTGTGGGAATATCAGTGTGTGATAACATGTACTGCTTAATTTAAAGCAATATGTAAGAATGCATATGCATTCATAGAATATAAATACTTGTATTTTTGGCTACTGCTGCATCAGAGAATAGAAAAGTTTGGGTTTTTTTTTTTTTTTCCTCAGACTAAAGGAGTAATTCTCCTCATGTTAATGAAATTCTGCAAACTGGATTTGGGGTTTGGAAAGGGAGTGATGCCCAAACTTGCTTTTCTTCTCATCATTAACTTTTGGCTTTCCATAGCAGTTCTAAAAGTTTGAAATAGTAAATATGCAGTTCTAGATAAGAGAACAGAGTGGTCACAAGGAATACCTGATTTGTTTCAGTCCACAGTACTTTTACTTTTATCACCTTTCTGTGATAAGCACCAGCAAAGGTAGTGATAGCATTCTGCCATTCTTTTGAAGCCTTCTATCATCCCATGCTCAGGTTGTATTTGGACTTTATTGTCATCTGTTGTTTTACCCATGGTGGTTCATACTTGTGTTATACTTTAGTTCCTTTGGAGCTGTTTAATGTTTGTTCTTGAGCCAAGACCATTAGGTCTAAACTGGAAATTTAAGCAGTTAATATGAACAGTTCTAAAATTACATTGCAGTCTAAAAAAAAAGTTTTAATAGACAGAGGATTAAGAAATAGACTGTATTAAGTTTTCTATTTAAAAATACATCTGTTGTGGACAGCACAGCAATGGCTACATTAAAGTTAATAACCCCCAAGAGGGCAGAAAGATGAATTCCCTGGGAATATGATATCTTGATATAGAAAAAGGAAGTTTGAAACTTTGTATTGCTTGACTTGTGATGGTCCACAGAGGACCTGTCATTCAGGGTTGCTGTGGAGAGTACTGTACAGTTTGTCTGCCAAGTGATCTTAGATTAACTTCTGGCCACAGGAAATGTGGGGCATACAGAGAAGGTGGTAGCTTAGTTAAGAACCTAGTGCAAACCTTTTCAAAACAGTGATGTGTAAAGCATGAAGAGGCTTGAGAAAGTGAAATGGGATGGAGAAGGCCACCTCTCAGAAAACTTGGAACTCCTTGCTGTCAGACAACTTTGAAATGCCTGACTTGGTATGTGAGAGCTGCTTGAGCAGCAGAACAAGTTCAGCGAAAGCATAATTTAGGTATGGAAATGAAGATTTGTGATTTGCATGGTTACAATAGGGCATATTATAACGTTTGTCTTTACTACAAAATACTTTGATGAATCACACATGACTAGGAATCATTATACTACCATGAAGTATTGTGAGGATAAAAAGGATCCGTGAATCATAGTGCAGCTGGTAGTGTAGAGTTGCCTGGTTTCACAGTTCCGTTATTCAGGGTTTGATGGCTAAGAAGAAATATCCTGAGTACTGTTTTGTATGTACATTTGTGCTTTAGCAGCTTTGAAAGTATTTAAATACATTTAATTATACAGTCTATTCCAGTACTTACCAGTACAATGATACCTTGCATGAGGAAGTTCAGAAAAGAACAAAACTCATTTCCCTGCAGAATCTATCTGCTCTGAAAGATGCTTCCTGTCAAATGCAGACGAGATTTACTGATGCTGGGATGTTTTCATTAAGATGAACTGTTGTGGTAATTACAATTAACATTTACAAGTTGAAGTGCTATTCCATATTTATTGAGCTCTGTCACCTGAACTTGGACAAGCTCTTCTCTACCTAACAACCTTTAACTACAGATTTTCATGTCCTTTGGTGACTGCTATGTGGCATGTAGTCATGTCAGACTTTGGTGACTGCTATGTGGCATGTAGTGATGTCAGACTTTGGTGACTGCTGTGTGGCATGTAGTCACGTCAGACTTGCTGAAGCGTGAGGACTTGTGTGTTTTTCATTCAGGAGACCAAGTTCAAATAGTGTTGCTGAACCATAGGTTGTATGCTAAAGCATTGTGGGTAACGCAGTGTAGCTGAAACCTGCTACTGAACAGACTTGTGTGGTCCCTCCCTGCCCCTTACCTGCACATTTCTGCATTTCTGTCAAATCGAGTGCTCTGTGGCTGGACAGTCAGCTTGTTCACTGCA
This sequence comes from Acanthisitta chloris, assembly GCF_000695815.1. Taxonomy (NCBI): domain Eukaryota; kingdom Metazoa; phylum Chordata; class Aves; order Passeriformes; family Acanthisittidae; genus Acanthisitta; species Acanthisitta chloris. Next base: position 4,146 of record NW_008689630.1, read on the forward strand.
ATAATCCAAAGGGAAACGTAACAAAATTGTAATAACCTCTTGACTGAACCATCTCATCCAATGTGTGGTTGGTCCATGGATCTAACTGGGGAGGAAAAGGAAATGTGTGACTGTCCTTTTTAGTGATATGCCATCATAATTGTGGAGTAAGAACAATATAAAACTCTCTATGAAGTTATTTTGCCACTCTCGACTCATGGAGGTGTCACTCTCACATCCAAGCTGCTGACATTATTACTCAGATGAAGAAGTTAATGCCAGTCCTCAGTATGTGTGAATTACAAGGAAACTCCTTCAGAGGAGTGAGATATTGCCATTTCTCTATCTGTACCTCACCTTCTTGATTATTAAGAACCCATTGCCAGTTATTTCCTGGAGTCTATCTGTGTTGGTCATTATATCTGGATGACAAAGTCCTGTGTTATCCACACAGAAGAGGCACTGTGCAGGGAACCCACAACCAGAGGTGGCCTTCAAATCATGTTAGTTTATACTGAGATTATCTTTTCCCCAGTATTTAGATAAAAACCACAACATACCTAATGTAAGAACAGCCACAGAGGAAAATATTTTACCATGTCCTATATGGAGACCAGTTCAGAGATGACAACCAGTGGAATATTGCTCCTAGACTCCAGTTGTCAGTAACCCTGACCTGGAGTTATACATGGGTCAAAAGACAGCTGCCAAAAGACCTGCTGTCTGTGAATGTACATTATCTGTGTTGGATGCTGTTGCACTTTGTGCTCTCTGACAATTGGTGGCAACAAGATCTGTATTTTACTGCGTGTCTTGTTCACTTAAATGCATTCATTCCACGTTTTCATTGGCTGATCTCTTCCTTTTCTGTGATGATCAGTGACTGGTTGTTCTTCATTCGCTTTTTGCGTACCAGTCCTGATTCTATAGATGGTTTAGCTGTTCTTTTTCAGAACTCAAAAGTACTTAATCTCTCCTTATACGGGATTCACTTTCCATCTCTTCTTATTCTTATCACCTTTCTCTGTGCCTTTTATGTTCTACAGTGCCTGTTTGAAACACTGAGCAAAAGAGAGGGGTGGTGCTACAACTGCCTGCAGTGCTCAAAGTTTATATGCTTGAGTTTGTTCTGTGGCATAATAATGTTTTGGGTTTTATTCTTTCCTTAATCTGTTGTAACATTGTGTTTGCCTATTGAATATCTGCTGAGCACTCAGCTGACATTTTCAGAGAACTGTCCGCGGTGACTCCAAGAATTCTTCCGTGAGCTATAGCTAATCTAGACTCTATTACTGTGTATGCACAGTTAGGGTTATTTTTTTCCTGTTTGCATTTCATTGCATTTACTGATACTGAATTTCTTCTGCCATTTTACCAGCCACTCGGTGTCATGAGGTTCACCTGTGGCATTTTGTGCCTATGACTATTCTGAATAATTCTGTGCAGACTGCACAGTTTTCTGTTTATATGTCCACATCAGTTCTGGATGCATTCCTTATTGCTTTTCTTTGCTGGTGAGGCAGAGAAGTTCATGACTAACAAGAAAATGGCAGTTGCATGCTCTGTTCTGTGTCAGGGAACTTCGATGGAACCTCACTGTGAAGTCTTACTGAAAAAGATTCTGATAGTGTGGCAATATATATGCCTAAACAGGTGAATAGAGAATATAAAGGTGGTTGCTAGAAGTCATAGGTAGTTATGGTTTAGGTCACTGCTGTGTCAGAAATCTAGTAACATTAGCAATTGCAGTTGCTATGCTGAAGTTGACCAACGTCTTCAGCTCTTCTGAGTGTATTTCAGTCAGTGTATCTGTGCAGGAATATTCTGAATCCCTGTTTAGGTTCTGTTAACTCTGTTGAACAGACTCCCATTGCCTGACAGTCGAGGTGCAGTTGCCATCTTGTATACAGGTGTGCATAACATAGAGACCTTTACAACCTGAAATGCAACTCAAGCGTCTGCTTTGTGAAGCATCACTCTAACCATAAGCTATAGTGTTTTGACTGCAATTCAATAAATGTTACTTTTTTTTTTGAACAAATCTTAGGAAATTTAATGTTCCACTTCATTTCAAGAGGAATGTTTTGTCATGACATTAGATAATTTGGTTTGGTTTGGTTTGGTGAGAAATAGGGCTAAAGTAATCTTGATTCGGTGCTATCAAACTAAGAATGACAAGCTCAGCTGGTGAACTGATAAAAAAGCCTGCACATCTCTGGTGAGATGCTAACACACTTAAAGGCTAAGTACAGTAATGCTGGGGAGACTTTTTTCTTCTTTATATTTCCATTTTCCTGATTTTTATGGAATGCTAGTAATGTACAAGTGTAACAAGGTGAATGCAAAAAAAAACCCTTATAAAAATTATGGTTATGATATGTGGAAAACTGCTTTTCCATTGTTTGTGTTATTTTTTGTTTAAACATCCAAGGCTGCAGTGACAGGAAGATAATTTCTCTTCTTAACAGGGAGCATATTAGAACCATGAATGAAACATCATGTCATTGTTTGAAAGTCTGTATACTCTAGAGAAGGACAGCTAATTAAATATTTAACTGATCTTTATATAGCTGGACAATACCAAATATACAACTCTTTGGGAACTCCAAAATTGAAAAAAGTTGGACCTTCCATACCTGAACTTTTAGTCTGAAAGAGTCTCTCTGTGGTTTTATACCATTTTCTGCTCATCAGCATTCAGCAACACTGCAGGATAGAGGAAAAATACAGAAGCATAAGAAGAAGATAAAAGGAGACTGGGAGCAGAAAAGATAAATGACTTTGCCGTCAGTGCAGTATAATGAAAATCAAATCAGTGCTTGGCAACGCACAATTGCCCAGTATGGCTAACCCCAGACAGTGTTTTAAGTAAAATACATGCCTTTTGTATTTTATTCTCGTATTTATATAAAGATAAATTACTTTATTATTAATTGATTGCAGAGGAAATAGATGTCCTGGTTCTGTAAAGTCATAAGAATGAGTGTGACTTACATGTTTAGTGCCTCTTCAGTTATTGCCTTTGCCAATCACAGAATTATGTTGTTGCCAAGGTAAGGCCTTTTACAACCCTGCTTAGGTTGTTTGGGCTGGGTGTAAAAAAGATTCTGCACATAGGATATGTACACCTTAAAAGTGTAAAGTGATTATCTGTTTGATAATGCACACGAAAGATACTTAGGAGTTAATAAGCTGCTGGGCTTGGTGTTAGTGTCCACACCATTTCAGTAGACTCTTAGTGTTGCTGAGCTTCCACCTTCCACCAGCTCTGATAACGCTGTTGATGGTGATGACTAGAGGTGATGATTCCCAGTGGGGCCTGCCGATTGCTCTCTGTGGTTTTATATCTTTGTGTTACTATTTTCTTCTTGAATCCCTGAGCTAGTGATGATGATGTCTCAGTCTTAACTTCTATAATTTTCATGTTTTAATCTGCCTCCAGACTTCCTTATAGCTATTTTTCAGTAGTTATACAGCTAGGTAATACCAGAGCTGGACCTCTCCATGCAGGCAGCAGAATCTTAGGGTGGTAAAAACAGCGTTACCACAGAGAGTTATAGACTATAGTGGTAGCATTTAGGTGACCAAGTTACATTGTAACTGAAAGTAGTAAAAAAAAGATTTTGGCAAACTCATCAATTTCATTTCATCAAAAGAAATAATAAAAGTACCTTTTCTGGTTTGTTTTCAAATAATATTAATGTTTCAAGTTATTATGCATTGGCACAGTGCTGTACTGTTTGTGGTAAATTCACAATGGAAATGGAATTCATTTTAGAATATGCCTATACTGGAATCAAAACACAAAAAGGAATCCACAGCAACTATGAAAGACTTTTGCAAACTTGCATTTTGTTCCCGATTGTATCTGACAATGTATTTTTAATGAATGTAGACTTGAACATCTGCAAACTGTTTGCAAGCTGGAATTTTCTTTTTGAATAGCTGAGTGGAATCACAGACTCTGTAATCATGGATGCTGTGTCTCCACAGTACCTATTTGCAATATAGTAATATAATAATCATAATAATAGCAATAATGAATTCCCTTCCCTCACGGTTAAAATTCAACATTCTGGATAGCATTTCATACTAGTGTAATGTGCTATTGGCTGTTTGTCATGACTCAAAATTACTGCAAATGGCCTCCAAACACTTTGTACAGCTGAAAATATACTTGCTTTCTGGGTTGTTCCTCTCCAGCTTATTCATTTCAGTAAATCCATAAGTGTACGGGAAACTTCTGACCCAGAGCTCTTTTTTTCTTTTCAAATTAGGTTACAATATACAAACCTTTTGGGAGCTCTGGTTTTGTGTTCACGGAATGAACTCGATTTGCTGCTAACTCTTATCACAGGAGGTAAATGAGACAGAAATGTTCATAGGGTCATAGTATTCCATCCATTCCTGTACTTTCCAAATATTTATGTTGATACTGATTGTTGTAGGTTTTAAGTGCTTGAATACTTTTGTATGAATACAGTGCAATGTACAGCTAGGAAAGTTGCTGGTATATAAACTAGCAGGGGTAGGTAACATATCCACTGAGGTCATGTCTAGAGGTACCACTAATTTAAATGGAGAGACTGTGTATTTGTGATCATGCAGTGCAACGTGGGACTAAATACATCACAGATCAACTCTACAAACGTTAGAACATTCAGTGTAGACAAACTTAAACTTGTATTTTCTTTCTTGTCTCAGTAATTCTTAAGCTGCAGGACCAAAATGTCATGAAATGCTATCACATCTTTTCCTTACTGTGCTTACTGGTTTGCTTATGTGAGCAACCTGGTAACTCAGTCTATTTCCATAATTCCTGAGCCTTCAGTGATTTAGGGTTTGGAGTTTGTTCCAAAATACCTGCTTTTTCTAGGGTGTGATGAAGATGCTTTGGATTTTATGAGCTCAAAGACCACTACCAATTAAACTGTCTTTTTCCCCCCCATTCATTACTACCACAGAGTTTTCAGGGTGTCTGTTGGCTGAGAGCCTGGAAAACTCTTAGCCATCTCAGCAGAAATGAGAGTAAAAATCAGCATTCAAATAAGAGTAGTTTCTCAGGGTCTTATGTGAGCGGTCTTTGCAGAGTGTGCAAGTGTATGAGTGAAACTTGTGTCAGAGATCAGTGGAGCAGCCTTTGCTGCTGCTTAAGGGTCTGTGTTACGGTGTCCAAATACAGAAAATAACAGAGATGAATGTGGAGAGTGATGGCTGTTAGCTATTGCACAGCTGATATTTGACCCCATTCCTGTGTTGGTGTAAAATGAATGTTCTTTTTAGGGAGAGATGAGTAATTCTCAGTGGAGTACAGTGCAAGTACAGCATGGGGATCCCTTAATGGGCACTGGTTTAACTGCCTCTGGAATGGAGAGTGGGATAGCAATGTCAGCAGAGTATCATGTCCCAGGTCATTTGCTGTGTTGCAAGTCAAGGCTTATTAGCTCAGACACGGCTCTGCCTCTACGATACATGTGTCTCTGAGCAGTGCTGGATTGTAATGTGCAGCGATGCCAGTGTGCCTGCCAGCTCCTCTGTGCTATGCTCTGCTGACAAGAGGAGCTCTCTGCTCACAAGCATGGTCCAGGTTGCTGATGAAGTTGCTCACATCTCCATGTGTCCTGTCCTTCAAAATCTTACTGTTTGGTGAGCTCACCACCTGCATGCCAGCAATGATCTTGTGGTTAGTTTGGGTTTCTTTTTGTGAGTAATGAGGCCCTTCCATTTTGTTAGTAAAGAAATCACAGAGGTGAAGTTCTCTAATAATGTTTAACATAATCTGTGACTACTGACCTTTTTTATTTTTTTTTTTTACACTAACAAGCTAGGCAATGATCAAGTGCAGCTGTAATAGTAAGAAGGCCTGTTTGGATTTGTAAGCATAATGCACATAGGCACTTGGGAACAGCAGCTGGCTGGGTAGCATTTGGGAGTCCCTGAAGTACAGCAGCTAGAGGCTGGCTGTCTCTCCTAGGCTTAATCCCTTGGGGTGCTGTCAATGAGACTGACTGGTCCTTGAACCAGGGAACATTTTAAGCTTTGGCCTTCCATTTAAGAAGGAGTCAATCGTCACTGTGAACATGTAGTCCACCAACGGTACATTTCCCTGGGATTTCTTTCTTTTTCCCCCATCTTTTTTTTCCCCCACTTGCTCTGCCTAATAGGAAATGGCAGCTTTGAAGACCTTTGTGGGAAAAAATGTAGTAGATATTTAAAAAGCACTAGCAACAAACTACTCAAGAGCTTTAGGCAAAACTGGCAGCGGAATATTAGTCAGTGATATTTATACAAATGTTTTTCTTAGAGGCTTCTGCTAGCAGTTGCCTTCGCTTCATAGACTGATCTGAAGAATCTCATTTTCTTATTAGCTTAAACTTTCTCAGCCTAGCTCCTTCAGTTCCCTTCTGGTTTTAATAGTCTTTCCACATCCCCATGGCATTAGTGACAGTTTGCCTCACTATCTAGTTTGCCTCAAGCTCAGGGATCTGTTCTCATTGATACTTCGTTGCACATATAATCAAGCTATACAAACTGTGGAGCAGAATCTTCTCTTCCATTGTCCTGTCAACAACACTCAAGCACCAGAAACTTGGGGAAAAGGATATTTGAGATCCTGTTCTGATATGTTAAATCCAGAGAGAGCTTCCGTACAGAGTCCTGTTTTATCCTTTCCAGTGTTTATATCCTGTGAAAGCTTCCAAAAGGTTTTGCATTTTTCTGTGTCAGTACTTGCTAAAGAGCATAAATGCTTTTGCTGCCCATACACTGTTGATATTACCCTAGTAATTGTTCTTAATGTTTGTTAACCTGCAGATCCTCTAGTTGTAGACAGAGTTTATGCTGTGGGTAAAGAAAGATACAACAAGAGCAAATAAATGCTGCCATTGTAAATGTTTACCTCGCACTGTGCAGTCAGGTTATGTCTCATGAGAGAGAATGCTTTCTTAGACTGTAAGAAAGTGTTAAAAAGAGACTAATGAAGCCGTTACATTGATGTGAATGTCAGCTGGAAGCTAAGCAGGGGAATAGCTTTTCTTCATCAGCTAGGAAAAAAGAAGGAGGGACTGTTCAAACAAGGGCGATCTGCTCCACTGTCAGCAAAGGAATGTATCTGTGCAGTCTGTTTTATTATGCTAGGAACTGAAGTAATGATTGTGGTAGAAATGCTGTTGTCTGTTTCCTGAAGTGACACACTGTTTGAGACATAAACCTTTCGTGTAAGTTTGGTTATGCCTGTGATATCGCCACTGTGCCTGGTACCAGGTTTCAGAAAATCTTCTCTTCTTTCCATCTTCCCATAATCCATTGGACCCTGTTGTTGGTTTGTGCTAGTTGTGCTCTCAGGAGAAGGAATCGCCATGACTTTTTTTTTATAAGAAAAGGTTTTAATCCTGTTTTCTCTTAGAAATGACCCTGTCCTAAACATGCTATTTGAATTCTAACCAGCACATTGATATGAATGAAGAGGTCAGCTTTCACCAAATTGTTCCGTTTTAGGAAACTTCTGTGATAGTCATTCAGACCTAGTTTAACCTCAGCTGGGGTTAGCTGGTTGGCTGGTTGTTCAGATGTAAACCAGATGTGGTGCTTGAGCTGTGACTGATGAGAGTATTAGCAAATTGACCTTTTCTGTAGGCATGAAGAGGACATTGCTGATTAATTTGCATCTTCCTAATAGGAAATATGTCCTGAGTAGTGGAAGTTTTAAGATGAGTAAAGTAATTTGAAAGATAAAATGTGCAAAAATGTTTTTTCATAATCATAAATATCTGAGCATTTCGTGTACTGGAAGAGATGTGATTAATAACCCTGCAGTTAAACATTTTATAATATTTTAATTTAAACAATTGACATATTAATGTATGTTCTGTAGAATAAAATCAACATGCTTCAGAGTCTTTTCACATTTATTTGCTTAAGCTTGTATATGTTGGAGTACATGAATTTTGCAGCTTCTTCTGTCTTAAGGTGCAAAAACCTCTGTTTGCCAGTTCAGATTTTTTTTTTTTTTTTTGGTACATATATATGATCTGCCACTTCTCATCGACGTCTCTCCCAGCTGGTGCTTAGGCAGTTATCACTTTGATTCGTGGTTGTGGCCTTGATCTTTCTCAGATAGGAGTCCTGAGATAGGAATAATGTTCCAATTGGTTGAGCGCTTCTATTTTGCTTTCTCTATTAATAATTGTAATTTGCCATTGAATTCTTTTTCCTGTCTTACAGTTCTCATGTTTTACACTGAGACTGATCTTCTCAGAAGGAGGCTGGAATCCTTCTAGTTGGAGACGCTAATGATGGATAACTGTCTCTTTCCTAATTTATCTTCTGTGGCTGAAGTGGTCATTCTGCCCATGGTTTTATCAGAGGCTAGCTGAGCAAAAGCCTTTGAATATTATTAGCACATTTAGCTTTTTTCTTATTTTTATATTGTTCTGTCAATGTAAAGGTTTTGTAAAAAAAAATAATTTAAAATGTTAGTTGAGAGTCAGAACCAAAGCTTTCAAGGAAGCTTTTCACTGAGTTTTAGTGTGTGTCCATACGAAAAATTTGATTTCTTGTTTCCCTCTTTCATGGTTTATGGTTTTTGTTTTCACTGGCCAAATTGTTTGTCTCGGTACTCCAACAAGTGTTTAGTCTGAAGAAGCTCTCACTGTTCATACGGTTGCTGCTCTTATAGGTGTAACCTTTTTTTGGCTGTGTTAGGGGTTTTATAGCAGTCAGAGCACAGTATTTCCCAAGTGCGTAATTTTCTCCCTAAGGGCTAGGTACAGTTTTTCAAGAAGTTTTGTGAGCTCAATCCAGCACAGTGCAGAGTTGTCTACAAGGTGCTGAGTTTCCTCGATGGCAGCAAGTTTTAAAGGGTACTTTTAAATTCAACACCTAACAGCACTTATTTGTTTATCTTGTGAACAGTTTTTCTAGTAAGTTTACATGTACCTCGCAAGATACTTTCCTGTGTTCCTCTTGCTTATTGCTGCTGTTTAAGCTATGCATTGAATAAATGCATTTGAGCTCACAAGTGAACTTTTCTTGGGACTGTATTTTGTCATCGGTTCTCTTTATTTACTACAGATTTTATATTTATATATTTATGCAAATACATGATGAGTAAGATGAAGTGTGTATCTCCCAGACTGTGGTTTCCACAGCGGTGGTTGTTTTGAATTTATGTGAATTGTACTGACATGCCCTTGTAGTCATCTTTGAATTGTCATCTACAGTCTGTCTCTATATCCTTCCATGTTTTTTTTTGTTATGTTCTGGACAAGTACATCACTTAGTAGCTATTTTGTAGCTGTGTATTTCTGAAAGTATTTGAAGTGAATAATGAAATAACCTTTGCCTTTAAACAAAACTAAACAGTCTCAGCATGCTAGCCACTTGACAAAAGTTGTTATGGGAATGGGGTGGTTACTCTTAGACATGATTCAATGTGGAGAACTTCAGTTTTCAGAATGCCTTCTAAGTTAAGCAATTTCAGGGATACAGGTCTACAGTTTGGGATAAAGTCTAGGTCTTTTTTTTTGAAAAACTTGAAGACAGGTTTTTAATTTTTGAAAAATTTGTAATGGAAAAGATGCTGTTTTCCAGAAAATGCATTTTAGGAATAGTAATTTGATGAGTTATGATGAAAATATGGTTTATCAGTTTGGAGCAGTGAGGATATTCAAGTTCGACTTCTGGCTCTTTTTCAGATTTTTCTTCTTGATATTAGGCCCATCTTTCTGCATCTTTCATTTATAAAATGAAGATAATAACAGTTCAATTCCCCCATGTTATGCCTGTTACTCTTTAGACAAAAAAATCTGAGAATAAGAGACCTCTCTTGCTCCCATTTATGTAGTCAGCTAAGCACAGGGAACTTTGTTGTCATATTGACAGTCTCTAGACAATGGCAAAATATAAACCAGAGTTAAAATATTTTCATAATGTCATTTCAAATGAAATAACTCGAAGGTAACATCTGTGTGCTTGTGGCAGAGCAGTCTCTAGTCTGGTTAAACTGGACATGCTGTAGGGCTTCTGAACATTTTAGGTCACTTGTTAACACTTTCTTTAAACTTATGTACTTCTGTAACTTTTAATCCAAGAATAGGTGAAATATATGAATCGTGTGTGATGATAATGCTTTGATTATAAAATAGCCAGTTAAAAAGTACTTGAAACAAGAGAGTTTTTAAAATGTCAATCCAATCCCAGTCCAACCAAAGGAAATAAAAATTGGTGTTAACCCTTGTGTATATCTACTGCAGATTTTTTTTCTGAAGGAAAAAGCCATTCTCACATCGTCTTACCACTGGGGTTGCAATATAGAGTTTTTATGTGTAATGGGTAAATAATGTAAATCTTTGTGCTTTGTTTCTTAAAGTTTTGCTGATTTTTCACCTTCTGCAAAGACACTGAATTCCTCACAATAGCAAAGTTTTTCCTCCTAGGTTGAAGTTCTGTAATAACTCAAATTTATCTGTAAGCAGTCTGTCATGGTCCTCTCTTCTTTCCACAAATATTTTCCCATGCTGTGTCTAGCACTGACCTGATGGATGGCCTTGTGAGGAAGCTGTGCTACCTGGACACTTCCCACCTGGTTGGCACAGTTAGCAGATGCATCTGGCTGACATGTTGCTATGAGAGGAGATGAATTCTAGTGCTGATCTAATAGAAGAGTTGAGGCTGAATGACTGAGTATGAAGTGGTGAGATTGTGGCAGTCCTGGTTGGCTGAAATGGTGTCTGTAATTACATTTGCTCTGCATTAGTTGTTAGCATGTTCACTTTCTGTCCCCGAACCATTTCAATGAGATTATACAGATTCTGAGTGTTTTAAATTAATCATAATAGCACTGTGATCAGTGACATAGCCAGTATTTTATTGTATGCCAGCTGAGTATTGGTTGGATTTATATGTGAGTGCAGCTCATTAACTTTGCAAAGTGTTTTATGATCTCAAGATAAAAATTGTAGCATGTCTACATGACAGTTTTGCCTCCTGGTAGAATATATTGTTGCACCTTTGGCTGGAGGAGCTGCATTTATTTTAGTTCATAGGAGAAATTGATGAGGCAACTGGATACTTCTCCCATGCAGTTGTGTTCATTTAGAAAGGGGGTGCACAAAACTATTCCCCCTCCCTCCCAACTCTGAAAATAGCTGGCAATCTCTTTGCTTCATATTCCTCACTTGCCCCTGTCGCTTGGAACCCCAGAAGTTTCTCTCACTTCTTTCTCAATCAGGGTCATAAATTTTTATCCAGGTACATCATCTATGTCTGTTCAAAGCCTCTTTCCTCTTGCCCTGCAACAATGTTCAGGCTTCATAAATGTTGCATTTAGTTTTCTGAGACATCTCTCTACCAGTATAGCTTCTTCAGTGACCATTTCTTTCATATAAACTTTATTTTCAGTGTTGGCTTCTCTTATTTTAACTGGTTTATTAAACCAGCCTTGATGAGGATTTAAAGATGATGTTTGTTTCCTTTAAAAAAAATTCCCTCAAATCTCTAGCAAAGCTGTTTTATTAGAAAGTATCAGGCCATTGAATGCTCATTGTTTCCAGCTAGCTTAAAAAAAATTCTTAGATTTCTCAGAATTTTTTGGGTAATATTTATTTCTAAAAAAGGCTCAGAACAGTGCTGTATGTGGTTGCTCAGTTTGGAGTAAAGTCGTCTCCCAATAAAGATGAGCTGTCCCTTCGGTATTCAGTAAGCACACTTCATTACCTTGCAGTCTTTTTTGAGTATTGTCCATGATGAATAATGAATAGGAGATTGAAACAAGGCATTCTTTTGTCATTTGTTCCCATTATCATGTTTAACTATGTTCACTGCAGCAGAATTATATTTCTCTACAGATACCTCTCTCTTTCTCCCCTTCACTCATAATGTTGGAAAATTTGTTGCATCCGAACACACACAAAGCTTGTGGAGTTATGTGCACATGTGAAACAGCTCATGCACAGTGAAACCTGGCATGCAGCTTGTTTGCGTATGTAGTGAAGTGTTACTTATTTTGAATTTATCACATTTAAAAAGCATTTGAGATGCAATGTCTTGTTTGTGGAAGTGGTTGAGAGAGTTTGCAGCCAAGACTGTTGGATCCAGACATCTGTCTGCTGTATTAATTGTGTAATGTGACCATGCCTTTATTTTTGTAACAATAAGAAAAGCAATACCTGTGCCTAAAATAGTCAGCAAAATAATGATAAAAGATCTCAGATTGTCAAGTAAATCGAAGCTTTTAAGTACAGAGGCAGTGCATGTGTTTTTCAGCTGAAACTGTCACTTGCTGCTGAATTATTACTGATACTGAAATAAAGAGCATAAGACAATTTTGTCCCCCTTCATAAAACTTGAAAGTGGCTGCTCTGTATAAATGTTAGGGCCTTCTGCAGCTGTAACATGCAAAGGCATGTTTGGGGTTTAACACATATTTAAAATTAAATGTATGCATCAGCCCTTTCTGAACTGAGATTTTTAAATCATCATGAATGAGATCCCAGATGTACCAGTCAGTGCTGGGCTGAGCCTGTGGGTATAGTCACACAGAGGGCTGGAGCTAATTTGGAGGGGCCTTCCAAGCATAGTGCTTTATTGGTCTGCTGGCTTAGAGGAAGGGGTTAAAGAACAAACATTATTCCCAGTATGGCTTTGCTGACACCAGTTCATGTGCAGAAACATCTGTTTCATAATGGGGAGGCACTCTGAGCTGCTTTAAAACATGTGACAAAGTTACTTTTAATTCTGCTTGAAGTAGGTGGGGAGGGATAACTATCCTTAATTGTGAAGTGAATTACTTTGTTGATACAAGATTGCCTATTCCATGCTTGCCTGAGAAAATAAGATTTAAAGCTGTCATCAGACTTTGGCTCAATTTAGATACCTCCATTTGCTGCCAGTCTGTTCAGACTCAAGTACACGTAGCAAGATGGACCAGAGACAGAAGAAAAGGGGAGGGGACATCTAGATGTCTTTTAGCAAAATAGGTATATGCCATCCTTGGAACATTAGCCATGTTTGCTTGGAGACATGCCGTAATAGTGCTAAGCTAAAGGAGATAATGATTCAAGTCTCTTTTGGTTCAATAGGCTTATGGGATGTGACAGCATTCAGAGTCAAGCAAAGGCATTCCATGGGTAGGGTTACCTTCAGGAGTGGTTTTGTGTAGTGATGTGGGTGGCAATGTGTGTGGTAGCAGATGATGCGAACCAAGGGTTAGGATTCTATATGTATCTTTTCCCACCTGTCAGCCTCTAAGCTGACCTTGTTGTATCTAATGCCATGACAGAGATACAGCAATAGTTAACACTGGGTAAATTCTGCATCAGGCTGTTTTCAGGGTCCAGAGAGCTATTTTCCTTATAGCATGTGAGATAGGAAACTGGATCTTGTGTGTTTTTCTCATGATCTGAACTATCAGTGGCCATGAGCAAAATACAGCTGTTTAAAAGACAATTTTAGATTTTATTTTTTTCATGTGAGCTGTCTAACAAGGACTGCCTGCCTGACAATCTAAAAATGTGGACTGGAGATATGGCAGATGCTGTTGGTGAAGGTTGTCTTGGCAGAAGTGTCCCTAGCCAAAGGGCTGGACCAGTCATGTCTCCTGAAAGTCTGATTTAAAGCCCTGTTAGTTAACAGGAGTCATTCAGTAGAAGTCATCAGGTGTTAGGCTATTAGAGCCCAATGAGCCATCTGCTTTCACAAGCCTTCCCTTGCTAAAACAAAGGTGCACTTTATTCCCTTGGAGCAGTATTTCTCCTGCAGTGAACTGTGATAGCCCCAGGGCATAGGCGAAGACAGTGGTGACAAGTGGAGTGCTATTAAAACATGGAAAAGATGGCTAAACACTTAAAGAAAAGATGCCTTACAGAATGAATGCAGGCTATTATATGGGATTATTGTGATCAGCAAGCGTTACTGTAACAATAAATAAAATAATGAAAATGTTTTGATGTCAAGCAAGGTGATGCTCCCCATAAAAGATAACACCGCTCTAAGAAGGAAGGTTTCAAAGGGGATGCACGCATGAAATAGAAGGTGGCATAGAGAATAATGTCTTCCCAAGCTGACTTCAAATGAAAGAAGTGCATATTTGATTCTAAAGTAAAAGGTGGGTGCTGGTGTATGGCAAGCTTTGGGTATGCAAACTTCTTACTGCAACATCCTGATTTCTGCCAGGTTGTCAGCTTTGTTAATTCCCTGGGAAAGCAGGTTGGCAGGCTTGTGGCACTATTGCAAAGGTTCTTAGTGCCTTCTTGTAGTGCCAGAGGGAGAACATAGTGCGTTTCTCTCTGGTCTTCCTTTATGTTTAGTGAATTCCGGCAGGGAAGAAGGTTGGACAACAGTCATTTTGTGAGTAGATATGTGTAAATAATGGATTTTTACTTTTTATTTCTATGGTCAAAATACTGAATGTATTTCATATTTCTCCTACCTGCATTGCAGAACTGTACAAACCCTTTGGTTTGACCTGAAGTATTTTGCAGAATGTAAAAAAATGACTGCAGGGTTTTCCTTACCATTCTTCATCCCTTTAATGATATTTTTTAAAAATTTAAGTACGTGGAAAAAAGGGAGTAAAGAAAAAAGTAGTGATTTTAAAATGTCAAAATAGAACAGTTCTACTTCTTTTGTACCTGTTCCTCTGTTTATTATGTGCTGAAATTATCAACAGTCTTTAGCACAGTGGAAACATTTTTAGAGAACACACTATTCTCCAGAAATTAAGATGTTTGTTGCTATCTATGGTTGTACTTGTCAGAATGTATCCATTGTACCTTGCATATAGTTACTAATTGACTTCTTTTTCTAAGTACTCTGAAGTAATAAGACAAGAAAAGGTATCTTTTCTTTTTTTTTTTTTTTCATCTTAAGTGCCCACTTTCTTTTCGATGGATAATTTTTACTTGCTGTAGACAGGAAGATTTTCTTATGCACAGTAGTTAATAACCTGACTTCAGTAAGATGTGATTTGTTTTAAATACGTTGCACATGTCTTAGCATATGTCATTACTGTCCCTCACTATGGGAAGCAGTTCTCATTTTACAATCACATTCATCTGTTCTGGCAACCTGGTATTACAAATATTTTTGAAATTACTTTGGCTTATTTTAAGCAGAAAATGGCAAAATATTGAGACACTACAGAAAATGTTGCAATATGTACAAATTATTTGCAAAAGTCCACTGTTTTATACAGCAAATACTTTTGACTAAAGTATATAGAAATAGGCTATTGATTACTTACAACAAATACATGGAATTTACCATACAAGTTTTGGGAATATTTTAGTATTTTTTCTGATAATGCTGCCGAAGTAATTCTAAGAACTGGAGTTAAGTTACCAATATTTTTAAAGTAATCTTTCAGGATGATTTTTTTTTTTTAAAATATTATCTGAGTGTGGCTGAGTATTGTCTGTATTTAAACTTCTTATGAATCATAGACTCATAGAATCATAGAATTTAAGGGTTGGAATGGACCTTACAGATCATCTAGTCCCAACCCTCCCTGCCATGGGCAGGGACACCTCCTCACCAGATCAGGTTGCTCAAGGCCTCATCCAGCCTGGTCTTGAACACTGATTGGGGCAGCCACCACGTCCCTGGGCAATTTGTTCCAATGTCTCACCACCCTTACAGTAAAAAACTTTTTTTCTAATATCTAACCTAAACTTCCTCTCCTTCGATTTGAATCCATCACACCTTGTCCTATCATTGCAGTTCCTAACAAAGAGTCCCTCTCTGGCTCCCTTGTACGGCCTTCAGATACTGAAAAGTTGATATAAGGTCTCCACTACCCCAGGGCTTCTGGAAGACAAACAAGGGGAAACAACTCACACTTTTGCCCACTTCAGAAAAGAATGAGGAAAATATACATTGCAGCAATTTCATTTAGGACCTCTAATAGCTTCTAGAGTTATTAATAACCATGTTTTAGAAATGCCGAAGGGACGGTCTGGGTTGTAGGGTGGGAGGTGCTCAATCTTGTGGTAGGAAGAAGATGGTTAGTCTGGTTCCACATGAGAGAAAAATGAGAGGCCTGGAATTTTTTTTCTTAGTAGGCAGAACTTTTGAAAAATTAGTAATGGTAGCCAATGTAGGTGCAAGGGAGTTAGGAAACCCCCCCCATATTATGTTATATTAATAGGTATTATGACAGTGTCATTACTAATACAATTCCTCATAAAAGTTTTGTGGTATTTTTGTCATTTAGGCACACAGGGAACTGTGCTGCACGAGAACACTACCAATGTGCTGTGAATGTACCTGTTCTCTGAGCAGTCCCTACCTTATTAATTCCCAGACATGGAAGGTGCTTGGCTCAGGTTACATACCTCAATGGTTCCCTTCCTTTGAATTCCCTCCCCGCCTCTGCCACCAGAGCTGCTGTGAGGTAAATCACATAAACTGACAGAGTCTCGTGTAGTCACTAATCAAGTGTTACTTTCTTAATGCCCAAACTAAGGTACCTGTGGCCAGACTCAAAGCTGTGTGAAGTGTTTGCTACTGAAATAAGGTATTACAGGAACAATGCTCTAAGTGTGTGCAGTAAAACTCTTAAGTATACTTGACATTGAGAGTTGTCAAGACAGGCACCCAGAATTAGTCTCAGTCTCTCTTTGGTCTCCCACTTTTTTACATGAAAATAATAGTCTAACCTAATCTTGCAAAGATTATGAAAAAGAGCTTCACTAATGTTTGCAGGGCAGTAGGTGCCATTGCAGTGCATGATGAATTATGCACGTAAGCTAGAAATCTATTTATTTTTTGTAGGAGAACATGTACTGCTTTGATTTATATATGAGACCTGACCCTGCAGGAGATTTTCTGTTTTTTCTCTTATTTAAATTAATGTAAAATCGAAATTTTAGTGTAGTGATCAAACAGCCTGTGGGGAAGTATATAATAGTTAGGCATTATTGTTCGGTTCAACACAGTTATAAAGTAACACAACCTACCTGCCTTTTGAAATTAAAGGAGAAAACAAATTATTCTAAACAAATCTTGCATCTTAATCTTCATTCTGTTTTGTTTACTTAAGCTCCTCTTTGGACCAGTATATGAAAACTTTGCAGCCCTTGTTACTTTACACTCAGAATCTTTTTATGAGCTAAGGAAACAATATATTCCCATTTGATGGATTTGGAGGTAAGGTTATCTTATGGTCAAAATAAGCCCATGCACATTAAAAGACATTGGTATGTGAAATTTAGGGACTTTAGTTTCAACCTTTAGAACGAACTCTGGACCAAGCTCCTGATGTGAATGACACCTCAGAAAATGTCATCCAAAGCAGCTGGCCCATGTAGGCAGGGTGTCACAGATTGTCCCATGTGGTAGCCCTCTGCTAACCAACAGGGAATTTTCTCAGGCGAGGGATAGGTCTGTGATGGTGTGTCTAAGGTTCCTCCGTACATTCCATGTTCACTGTTTGCTGTGTGAAGGACAGAAGCAGACCCAGTATTTGAAGATGGCTGGCTGCTTTGGCAATGCCTGATGCCTCAGACCTCTCAGGGACCTGGGCAGAGGCACAGGTAGTTTCTGAACTGTGTTCCAGTTTAGGGCTGACCTTAATGCGAGCCTTGGAGCCTTGGCAGTTTGAAGCTGTGCTGGGGAAGCAGAGAGGCACCCAGGGAAACTTTATGAGCAAAATAAAACTATATTCAGCGTTAGACAGGAGGCAAATGAAAGTTTGTAACATTGCATTTTTTGGAGCATTGGTACCTTGGCTCCATCTCAGACACTATGAAATGCCTTTTTGGCATTTCCAAAAGGACATGCATTACAATGCAATGAGTTGAACCTCGGTGTTTCTTATATATACCTATTTTTTTTCTTCCCTTCTATTGTCCTATTCCTTATTAAAGACACATTTGGCCAATGTCAAATTGAATGATTTTTTGCATACTTGGTTGGCTGACTCTTTTTTTTTTTCCTAATTTGTTGATACAGTCAACTGTGCCAGTAAAGCAATTATGCAAAATTGTGTATAAAGGTTTAATGATACAAAACAGTGTTCATCACAAATCTAATTGTGATTCTTAACATCCTTCCATAAACTAAAGGTTTGAGATGTTTGGATTAGGGTCTCTGTGGTTAATATATATTGTGTTTAAAGCTATATTTAGTTTAGCAGATAAGGGAACATTTAATGTACATCAGTGTTAACTTTGAAAGGAAGCAATAAACAAAAATAGTGACTTAGAGGGATTCAGATAATGGTTTATGTGCTTTTGGGTGGTGATTATAAGAAGTCTGCTTTATTACATATCTCATTAGGTTACACTGTTGCCTATTTTACATTACAAATGATAATATGTGTGGTTGATTGCGCACTGAGTCTAATACAACACGAAGATTCAATATAAAGGTGGACATTGTAATGAAGAAAATAATGTGTCTGCATACTGAAAACAAAGACAGTAGGTTAGAACAGAATTGACAGGTACAGATACTTAGGTTTGGTATCTGGTTTCCACTTGGATAACTGAAATGGTTCAAGAAAAGAGCAGTAAAGCAATGCTTGGTAATGCTTTAAAGGCAAAAATCCCATTGACTTTTCTTGGTCTAGAATAAAACATTTAGAAACATTCCAAAACTGATGTTTCTCCTGCATGTTTGCACTGGTATTTTCTGATTTCTGCTCCACTGCTTTCCTCAGAACCCTGGCTGGGATTTAATCCTGCCACAGAAAGTATTAGCAAGTCAGGTATTATTATTAGGACTGACATTTGGTAGAGTCTCGTGTCAGATCATTATGTAGTGCAGGGATAGACCCTCTGCCACAGTCACTAGAGACAAAGCACACACTACTTACATCAGGCAGTATATGAGGAGGGGGAACGAAAAGTGGCTCTCCTTTCTGTCCCTTTCTTGGTTAACGGTTCTTGGCTGTATGTCATCTTTGCACTATGGAAACATTAAGGATTGTAAGGACAGGGAAGAGGGAATAACCTGGCAGTGCTGGGAATAACCTGCTACCTCCTTAATCGGGTCAGACTTGAGCGCTGAATTATGAAGTTGAGTTCTGTTCACTTGGTTCACTCTAGGTAGTCAAATGTGTGAGGTGTTTTATACTGAATGGAGCAGTCTGTGGCTTGTAAATACAGCTTTAATTTATGGCTTTCTGAAAACGGAGGCCTGAAGCAGTCATGGAGGTTTCACAAGTGTTAATTGTTTGTGTACATGAATGAGCCTATAAATGGTTGTTGTTGCAGTCTTCCCATAGCTCATTGAGTGTAACTGTCACTGCCAAACAAAAGAGAATGATTTTTTTTTTCCCCCTCCAGAGTCTACTAATATTTCCAGGGCTTGATATAATGTGCCTTTAACAATCCGTGAACTTCTCTCCTACGGAGCCACTGCATCCTGCCTACATTCAGTGTAGGCAGAGAACCATTATATTAATCCACTCTCCCATCATATCTCTAGCAAACACATGTGTTTTCTTCGAATATTTATTTTGATGCAAGGAGTGTTAAGATTTTTTTTTATTTGGCAACACAATCAAGTAGAAGATTGTGACTTCTGAGCTTTTTAACTTTAATTGTGGAAGTTCTGTTTTTCAGCTATGACATGTTTTGACAAATGTATGACTGTCATATTTGGCTTTAAGGGAATAATCTGGCTACCTCGCAGCAGCCTTAGAATAATTCACCTTTGCAGGTAGGATAGCTTTAAAAGGCTGAGGCTGAAATGATTGGTCTTTTGGTTTGTTTATTAACAGGTGCGGTTATATGCAAGGCCTGATGCAATCCGAAGAGGATCAGGAGACTATGCTCTAAATATTACAAGGAGACTCATTGAATTTTATGAAGATTATTTCAAAGTGCCCTATTCCCTGCCAAAATTAGGTAAGATTTTCCACAGGATGTGAAGTTCTCCCAGAAATGGGAGATTAAGTCAGCTATTTTAAAGGAATTTTTAATAAAATGTAATATATTAGATTTCAAGAAAGAAATGTTTGGGTTAATTTAGAGGCATCAATAAGTAAGGAATTTTCATCCCTTGCAGAGGGAGGGAAGACAAATTGTTCCTTCTTCAGCCTGGAACTGAAGGGAGCAGGAAGCAGACTATACTTACGTTTGTTAGACAATGGATAGAGAACTTGAGACCTTTAAGTGATAAGTGGCTTGGGGTTTGTTGTTTTTGTTTTGTTTTTTTTTTTTTTTTATGCTACCTGTTTTGGTCCTTGCTTCCATTAGATAGCCATTGGAAGATACTTGTTCTGTAATATTTGTATCTTGGTGCTTCAGCCTTAGAATGGGGATCAGAAGCGAAAATATTTGTGGAAACTAGGAACCTTGTAACAGTGCAAAGCTGTGGGTTTGGTTTTGTTTTTAAAGGCTTATATGGTTTGTTAATGATGATTAGTAGACAAGCTTAATTGTGTTGTTGCTTAATGAAAGAATTGCTCTGAACTTGTTTTGCTGTGTCCTAAATGTAAACCCTGTCAATTTCTAAAATAGTTTCTTCTCATCCACCCTTTCACCACAATCAGTTGTTCTCTTACACACTTAAATTCTTTACACCATATTATTATGCCCTCCCTCCTCTGGAGCATGTTTGATCAAGATCCAGAAAACCTCATTGCTCAGCAGCACGAAGAGAGCTTGTACTTGATCAGAAGTGTTAGAGTTGGAACTACAAGTGATCCTGCCAGGAACTCAGGGTTTATTTCATTAAAGCCCTTGCCTGCTGAGTAGCTTTATTAGATCTAGAGCTAATGGTGTAGGAGATAGATAAAGTAATTGATGTTGCTAGATAAGGGTATTGCATGAATTTCTTATAAGTATGTTGTGGCATTTATTTCTTGTTGTCTTTAAATCATGGGTTACAGGCAGTGTTCTCCTGGAAAACTATGAAGATGGGTTAAACATGGCATATGGATACACAAACTGAAGGATACACAAACTTTCTGTGTATGCTTTCATACCTGACTTCAGGTATTTAATGGTGTTTTATAAAGGAAGTTATAGTCTTACAGTGGCCAAAAATTTAAAGGGAAAAATAGTAAAAAACTTTGCTGTTGAATATAAAGGATGAACATCATTACTTCAGGTAGTTCACTGAAGATGCCAACTAGCAGCAGGCAGTAGTGACTGTATCTGCTTCAGAGTATTTTTCACAATTGCAACATATGGTCTTTAAACTCAACATGCTGTATCCATTGTCATTGTCCTGTGACATATATTTTAAAAATATCTCATTGGAAATGAGCATGTTCCAGTTTGGATCTTTTTGGAGTAGAACAGGAGGAATAGTCACAAGTAAAATTGTATTTTTTCATCAAGTATTTGTAGTAAAATTGTTGAGTTAATAGGAAATGCTGCTTGAAAACTTTAGCTATTCTGTAGTGATACTATAGAGAGTAAGTTCGGAAGTTTTGTATTCTACAGTAAGGCTAAATTTATTTAATGCAAACATAGGAAGAAATATTTCAGAACTCTCTCAGTAATGTAAATATTTTTGAGAATTTGATTGGCATATGGATATAGGTATGTTTGTGCCCAGTTCATCCAAACACTAAGATTGCTATGTTTAAAGATGTGCTGGCGTCTTTGACCTCAAAGAGTGCTTATTTTTTTTTGGTCTTAAATTGGAAAATGGAAGGTTAGGGAGAATGGTCTGATGGTTGAATAGGACTAAAAAGGGTAACACTGTCATCTATCTATGATAAGGATTTTGCAATAGTAGTAAAGAATTTTCTAAATGAAGAGACAAAACAGCATTATTGACAGCAGTGGGAAAAAGCATGTGCATCAGGAAGATGTGTTGATACTGAAAATGCATCTGGGCTCTCTGAAGGAGGGTGAATCACCTGATTTACATCTGTCACCACTGCAAAGGATCGAATACTTTAGTAAGGTTTTAAGAAACATGAGAATGTTTTTGTGGGCCATTTTAGGAGTTTTTAATTTCATTTCTTAATGTGAAAGTGGGAGTAAAAAATGAAGAATGTACTTTTAAAAGCTTTATAATGCCAGCAGAAAATGTTTTGCAGAAAATGTTTCAAACATAGATGTTTAAAAAAAATTAGTTTCATGTTGGTCTTGATTTTGGCCAGGACAGGGTTAACTTTTGCAGCAGCCAGGAAGGACACACTAGGACCCTGGGGATATTCTGTACCACCTCAGGACATGCAGAGGGTTTGGAGGGGATGGCCATGTGCTCGGCTGGGCAGCACTGGCTTCTGGATAGTGTGTGAGTCGTTCGCCTGTCTTGTACACTCTGTTATTAATACAGTTGTTACTGTTCATTTTCTTATTTCATTGCTGTTTCTTAGTAAATTGTTCTCATCTCAACCTGTGATCTTTACCTTTTGTGCCTCCAATTCCCTCCATCCCTATGTCCAGGGAGGGGTGGAGGACTGAGTGAGCTGAGTGTGGTCTGGTGAGGTTTCAGTGGGAACACTGAATCAGGGAATATCACTCCTAAACCACGACACGTGTATTGTCCAACTCTAACAGGAGTGAACTTAACCAAATGCAATTATTTTGGTTGAAAGAATAATTTATACTTACAAAATAATTCTGTTGTTGAAATACTAACCAGTTTACTAGGCAGGTGCTGTACCAGCTACTGAGTGATACATTGCTAGTGCCAGTGATGTATGCTGGGGGGTGTGTGTTAGAGTTGACACCACAGGTGATCCTCCCTGGACACAAGGGACCTGCAACCCCTAGCAAAGCACTTGGTCACCTATGTGGTCATTTATTTGAACTCTCTGTATGATAGGAGTATCTGAGGACATTCAGGCTCTTCAGATGTGCCTGACTCAAAGGCACTTCTCGCCTAAATAAGAGGAAATAATAAGGAAAAAATGTTTTACTAACCCTTGAGCTTAATTGGTCATCTGCAACATTAAACCTTCACAATGTTCAGACCTGGGAAGGAGATGTTTAGTGATGAAGAGCTGTGAATAGGGCTGGGTAGAACTTCAGCTTCTCTGAAAGCTTTTCATTCTCCATTGAAAGTGTTATGAAAGATGCAAGTATGAACAGCTGAAGAATCTACTCTAGGACATGATTGCATATGTTACTTAAAGACTGGGCAAACATCCCATTGCTTGTTTTGTCTTGGGGTCAGTAGATATAAATCAATATATAATTTATAATTACTGCAATTTGTGTGAACACTATATTGCTAAAATACCATTTTATCATTATGGGTTGGAAGAGACCCTAAAGATCATCTGGTTCCAACCATCTTTTCATGAGGAGGAACACCTTCCACTAGACCAGGTTGCTCAAAGCCCCATCCAACCTGGTCTGGAGCACTTCCTGGGGTG